>NW_027602580.1:0-30000 GCF_053455715.1 Rhinoraja longicauda | reverse complement strand
TAACCCTAACCCTAACCCTAACCCTAACCCTAACCCTAACCCTAACCCTAACCCTAACCCTAACCCTAACCCTAACCCTAACCCTAACCCTAACCCTAACCCTAACCCTAACCCTAACCCTAACCCTAACCCTAACCCTAACCCTAACCCTAACCCTAACCCTAACCCTAACCCTAACCCTAACCCTAACCCTAACCCTAACCCTAACCCTAACCCTAACCCTAACCCTAACCCTAACCCTAACCCTAACCCTAACCCTAACCCTAACCCTAACCCTAACCCTAACCCTAACCCTAACCCTAACCCTAACCCTAACCCTAACCCTAACCCTAACCCTAACCCTAACCCTAACCCTAACCCTAACCCTAACCCTAACCCTAACCCTAACCCTAACCCTAACCCTAACCCTAACCCTAACCCTAACCCTAACCCTAACCCTAACCCTAACCCTAACCCTAACCCTAACCCTAACCCTAACCCTAACCCTAACCCTAACCCTAACCCTAACCCTAACCCTAACCCTAACCCTAACCCTAACCCTAACCCTAACCCTAACCCTAACCCTAACCCTAACCCTAACCCTAACCCTAACCCTAACCCTAACCCTAACCCTAACCCTAACCCTAACCCTAACCCTAACCCTAACCCTAACCCTAACCCTAACCCTAACCCTAACCCTAACCCTAACCCTAACCCTAACCCTAACCCTAACCCTAACCCTAACCCTAACCCTAACCCTAACCCTAACCCTAACCCTAACCCTAACCCTAACCCTAACCCTAACCCTAACCCTAACCCTAACCCTAACCCTAACCCTAACCCTAACCCTAACCCTAACCCTAACCCTAACCCTAACCCTAACCCTAACCCTAACCCTAACCCTAACCCTAACCCTAACCCTAACCCTAACCCTAACCCTAACCCTAACCCTAACCCTAACCCTAACCCTAACCCTAACCCTAACCCTAACCCTAACCCTAACCCTAACCCTAACCCTAACCCTAACCCTAACCCTAACCCTAACCCTAACCCTAACCCTAACCCTAACCCTAACCCTAACCCTAACCCTAACCCTAACCCTAACCCTAACCCTAACCCTAACCCTAACCCTAACCCTAACCCTAACCCTAACCCTAACCCTAACCCTAACCCTAACCCTAACCCTAACCCTAACCCTAACCCTAACCCTAACCCTAACCCTAACCCTAACCCTAACCCTAACCCTAACCCTAACCCTAACCCTAACCCTAACCCTAACCCTAACCCTAACCCTAACCCTAACCCTAACCCTAACCCTAACCCTAACCCTAACCCTAACCCTAACCCTAACCCTAACCCTAACCCTAACCCTAACCCTAACCCTAACCCTAACCCTAACCCTAACCCTAACCCTAACCCTAACCCTAACCCTAACCCTAACCCTAACCCTAACCCTAACCCTAACCCTAACCCTAACCCTAACCCTAACCCTAACCCTAACCCTAACCCTAACCCTAACCCTAACCCTAACCCTAACCCTAACCCTAACCCTAACCCTAACCCTAACCCTAACCCTAACCCTAACCCTAACCCTAACCCTAACCCTAACCCTAACCCTAACCCTAACCCTAACCCTAACCCTAACCCTAACCCTAACCCTAACCCTAACCCTAACCCTAACCCTAACCCTAACCCTAACCCTAACCCTAACCCTAACCCTAACCCTAACCCTAACCCTAACCCTAACCCTAACCCTAACCCTAACCCTAACCCTAACCCTAACCCTAACCCTAACCCTAACCCTAACCCTAACCCTAACCCTAACCCTAACCCTAACCCTAACCCTAACCCTAACCCTAACCCTAACCCTAACCCTAACCCTAACCCTAACCCTAACCCTAACCCTAACCCTAACCCTAACCCTAACCCTAACCCTAACCCTAACCCTAACCCTAACCCTAACCCTAACCCTAACCCTAACCCTAACCCTAACCCTAACCCTAACCCTAACCCTAACCCTAACCCTAACCCTAACCCTAACCCTAACCCTAACCCTAACCCTAACCCTAACCCTAACCCTAACCCTAACCCTAACCCTAACCCTAACCCTAACCCTAACCCTAACCCTAACCCTAACCCTAACCCTAACCCTAACCCTAACCCTAACCCTAACCCTAACCCTAACCCTAACCCTAACCCTAACCCTAACCCTAACCCTAACCCTAACCCTAACCCTAACCCTAACCCTAACCCTAACCCTAACCCTAACCCTAACCCTAACCCTAACCCTAACCCTAACCCTAACCCTAACCCTAACCCTAACCCTAACCCTAACCCTAACCCTAACCCTAACCCTAACCCTAACCCTAACCCTAACCCTAACCCTAACCCTAACCCTAACCCTAACCCTAACCCTAACCCTAACCCTAACCCTAACCCTAACCCTAACCCTAACCCTAACCCTAACCCTAACCCTAACCCTAACCCTAACCCTAACCCTAACCCTAACCCTAACCCTAACCCTAACCCTAACCCTAACCCTAACCCTAACCCTAACCCTAACCCTAACCCTAACCCTAACCCTAACCCTAACCCTAACCCTAACCCTAACCCTAACCCTAACCCTAACCCTAACCCTAACCCTAACCCTAACCCTAACCCTAACCCTAACCCTAACCCTAACCCTAACCCTAACCCTAACCCTAACCCTAACCCTAACCCTAACCCTAACCCTAACCCTAACCCTAACCCTAACCCTAACCCTAACCCTAACCCTAACCCTAACCCTAACCCTAACCCTAACCCTAACCCTAACCCTAACCCTAACCCTAACCCTAACCCTAACCCTAACCCTAACCCTAACCCTAACCCTAACCCTAACCCTAACCCTAACCCTAACCCTAACCCTAACCCTAACCCTAACCCTAACCCTAACCCTAACCCTAACCCTAACCCTAACCCTAACCCTAACCCTAACCCTAACCCTAACCCTAACCCTAACCCTAACCCTAACCCTAACCCTAACCCTAACCCTAACCCTAACCCTAACCCTAACCCTAACCCTAACCCTAACCCTAACCCTAACCCTAACCCTAACCCTAACCCTAACCCTAACCCTAACCCTAACCCTAACCCTAACCCTAACCCTAACCCTAACCCTAACCCTAACCCTAACCCTAACCCTAACCCTAACCCTAACCCTAACCCTAACCCTAACCCTAACCCTAACCCTAACCCTAACCCTAACCCTAACCCTAACCCTAACCCTAACCCTAACCCTAACCCTAACCCTAACCCTAACCCTAACCCTAACCCTAACCCTAACCCTAACCCTAACCCTAACCCTAACCCTAACCCTAACCCTAACCCTAACCCTAACCCTAACCCTAACCCTAACCCTAACCCTAACCCTAACCCTAACCCTAACCCTAACCCTAACCCTAACCCTAACCCTAACCCTAACCCTAACCCTAACCCTAACCCTAACCCTAACCCTAACCCTAACCCTAACCCTAACCCTAACCCTAACCCTAACCCTAACCCTAACCCTAACCCTAACCCTAACCCTAACCCTAACCCTAACCCTAACCCTAACCCTAACCCTAACCCTAACCCTAACCCTAACCCTAACCCTAACCCTAACCCTAACCCTAACCCTAACCCTAACCCTAACCCTAACCCTAACCCTAACCCTAACCCTAACCCTAACCCTAACCCTAACCCTAACCCTAACCCTAACCCTAACCCTAACCCTAACCCTAACCCTAACCCTAACCCTAACCCTAACCCTAACCCTAACCCTAACCCTAACCCTAACCCTAACCCTAACCCTAACCCTAACCCTAACCCTAACCCTAACCCTAACCCTAACCCTAACCCTAACCCTAACCCTAACCCTAACCCTAACCCTAACCCTAACCCTAACCCTAACCCTAACCCTAACCCTAACCCTAACCCTAACCCTAACCCTAACCCTAACCCTAACCCTAACCCTAACCCTAACCCTAACCCTAACCCTAACCCTAACCCTAACCCTAACCCTAACCCTAACCCTAACCCTAACCCTAACCCTAACCCTAACCCTAACCCTAACCCTAACCCTAACCCTAACCCTAACCCTAACCCTAACCCTAACCCTAACCCTAACCCTAACCCTAACCCTAACCCTAACCCTAACCCTAACCCTAACCCTAACCCTAACCCTAACCCTAACCCTAACCCTAACCCTAACCCTAACCCTAACCCTAACCCTAACCCTAACCCTAACCCTAACCCTAACCCTAACCCTAACCCTAACCCTAACCCTAACCCTAACCCTAACCCTAACCCTAACCCTAACCCTAACCCTAACCCTAACCCTAACCCTAACCCTAACCCTAACCCTAACCCTAACCCTAACCCTAACCCTAACCCTAACCCTAACCCTAACCCTAACCCTAACCCTAACCCTAACCCTAACCCTAACCCTAACCCTAACCCTAACCCTAACCCTAACCCTAACCCTAACCCTAACCCTAACCCTAACCCTAACCCTAACCCTAACCCTAACCCTAACCCTAACCCTAACCCTAACCCTAACCCTAACCCTAACCCTAACCCTAACCCTAACCCTAACCCTAACCCTAACCCTAACCCTAACCCTAACCCTAACCCTAACCCTAACCCTAACCCTAACCCTAACCCTAACCCTAACCCTAACCCTAACCCTAACCCTAACCCTAACCCTAACCCTAACCCTAACCCTAACCCTAACCCTAACCCTAACCCTAACCCTAACCCTAACCCTAACCCTAACCCTAACCCTAACCCTAACCCTAACCCTAACCCTAACCCTAACCCTAACCCTAACCCTAACCCTAACCCTAACCCTAACCCTAACCCTAACCCTAACCCTAACCCTAACCCTAACCCTAACCCTAACCCTAACCCTAACCCTAACCCTAACCCTAACCCTAACCCTAACCCTAACCCTAACCCTAACCCTAACCCTAACCCTAACCCTAACCCTAACCCTAACCCTAACCCTAACCCTAACCCTAACCCTAACCCTAACCCTAACCCTAACCCTAACCCTAACCCTAACCCTAACCCTAACCCTAACCCTAACCCTAACCCTAACCCTAACCCTAACCCTAACCCTAACCCTAACCCTAACCCTAACCCTAACCCTAACCCTAACCCTAACCCTAACCCTAACCCTAACCCTAACCCTAACCCTAACCCTAACCCTAACCCTAACCCTAACCCTAACCCTAACCCTAACCCTAACCCTAACCCTAACCCTAACCCTAACCCTAACCCTAACCCTAACCCTAACCCTAACCCTAACCCTAACCCTAACCCTAACCCTAACCCTAACCCTAACCCTAACCCTAACCCTAACCCTAACCCTAACCCTAACCCTAACCCTAACCCTAACCCTAACCCTAACCCTAACCCTAACCCTAACCCTAACCCTAACCCTAACCCTAACCCTAACCCTAACCCTAACCCTAACCCTAACCCTAACCCTAACCCTAACCCTAACCCTAACCCTAACCCTAACCCTAACCCTAACCCTAACCCTAACCCTAACCCTAACCCTAACCCTAACCCTAACCCTAACCCTAACCCTAACCCTAACCCTAACCCTAACCCTAACCCTAACCCTAACCCTAACCCTAACCCTAACCCTAACCCTAACCCTAACCCTAACCCTAACCCTAACCCTAACCCTAACCCTAACCCTAACCCTAACCCTAACCCTAACCCTAACCCTAACCCTAACCCTAACCCTAACCCTAACCCTAACCCTAACCCTAACCCTAACCCTAACCCTAACCCTAACCCTAACCCTAACCCTAACCCTAACCCTAACCCTAACCCTAACCCTAACCCTAACCCTAACCCTAACCCTAACCCTAACCCTAACCCTAACCCTAACCCTAACCCTAACCCTAACCCTAACCCTAACCCTAACCCTAACCCTAACCCTAACCCTAACCCTAACCCTAACCCTAACCCTAACCCTAACCCTAACCCTAACCCTAACCCTAACCCTAACCCTAACCCTAACCCTAACCCTAACCCTAACCCTAACCCTAACCCTAACCCTAACCCTAACCCTAACCCTAACCCTAACCCTAACCCTAACCCTAACCCTAACCCTAACCCTAACCCTAACCCTAACCCTAACCCTAACCCTAACCCTAACCCTAACCCTAACCCTAACCCTAACCCTAACCCTAACCCTAACCCTAACCCTAACCCTAACCCTAACCCTAACCCTAACCCTAACCCTAACCCTAACCCTAACCCTAACCCTAACCCTAACCCTAACCCTAACCCTAACCCTAACCCTAACCCTAACCCTAACCCTAACCCTAACCCTAACCCTAACCCTAACCCTAACCCTAACCCTAACCCTAACCCTAACCCTAACCCTAACCCTAACCCTAACCCTAACCCTAACCCTAACCCTAACCCTAACCCTAACCCTAACCCTAACCCTAACCCTAACCCTAACCCTAACCCTAACCCTAACCCTAACCCTAACCCTAACCCTAACCCTAACCCTAACCCTAACCCTAACCCTAACCCTAACCCTAACCCTAACCCTAACCCTAACCCTAACCCTAACCCTAACCCTAACCCTAACCCTAACCCTAACCCTAACCCTAACCCTAACCCTAACCCTAACCCTAACCCTAACCCTAACCCTAACCCTAACCCTAACCCTAACCCTAACCCTAACCCTAACCCTAACCCTAACCCTAACCCTAACCCTAACCCTAACCCTAACCCTAACCCTAACCCTAACCCTAACCCTAACCCTAACCCTAACCCTAACCCTAACCCTAACCCTAACCCTAACCCTAACCCTAACCCTAACCCTAACCCTAACCCTAACCCTAACCCTAACCCTAACCCTAACCCTAACCCTAACCCTAACCCTAACCCTAACCCTAACCCTAACCCTAACCCTAACCCTAACCCTAACCCTAACCCTAACCCTAACCCTAACCCTAACCCTAACCCTAACCCTAACCCTAACCCTAACCCTAACCCTAACCCTAACCCTAACCCTAACCCTAACCCTAACCCTAACCCTAACCCTAACCCTAACCCTAACCCTAACCCTAACCCTAACCCTAACCCTAACCCTAACCCTAACCCTAACCCTAACCCTAACCCTAACCCTAACCCTAACCCTAACCCTAACCCTAACCCTAACCCTAACCCTAACCCTAACCCTAACCCTAACCCTAACCCTAACCCTAACCCTAACCCTAACCCTAACCCTAACCCTAACCCTAACCCTAACCCTAACCCTAACCCTAACCCTAACCCTAACCCTAACCCTAACCCTAACCCTAACCCTAACCCTAACCCTAACCCTAACCCTAACCCTAACCCTAACCCTAACCCTAACCCTAACCCTAACCCTAACCCTAACCCTAACCCTAACCCTAACCCTAACCCTAACCCTAACCCTAACCCTAACCCTAACCCTAACCCTAACCCTAACCCTAACCCTAACCCTAACCCTAACCCTAACCCTAACCCTAACCCTAACCCTAACCCTAACCCTAACCCTAACCCTAACCCTAACCCTAACCCTAACCCTAACCCTAACCCTAACCCTAACCCTAACCCTAACCCTAACCCTAACCCTAACCCTAACCCTAACCCTAACCCTAACCCTAACCCTAACCCTAACCCTAACCCTAACCCTAACCCTAACCCTAACCCTAACCCTAACCCTAACCCTAACCCTAACCCTAACCCTAACCCTAACCCTAACCCTAACCCTAACCCTAACCCTAACCCTAACCCTAACCCTAACCCTAACCCTAACCCTAACCCTAACCCTAACCCTAACCCTAACCCTAACCCTAACCCTAACCCTAACCCTAACCCTAACCCTAACCCTAACCCTAACCCTAACCCTAACCCTAACCCTAACCCTAACCCTAACCCTAACCCTAACCCTAACCCTAACCCTAACCCTAACCCTAACCCTAACCCTAACCCTAACCCTAACCCTAACCCTAACCCTAACCCTAACCCTAACCCTAACCCTAACCCTAACCCTAACCCTAACCCTAACCCTAACCCTAACCCTAACCCTAACCCTAACCCTAACCCTAACCCTAACCCTAACCCTAACCCTAACCCTAACCCTAACCCTAACCCTAACCCTAACCCTAACCCTAACCCTAACCCTAACCCTAACCCTAACCCTAACCCTAACCCTAACCCTAACCCTAACCCTAACCCTAACCCTAACCCTAACCCTAACCCTAACCCTAACCCTAACCCTAACCCTAACCCTAACCCTAACCCTAACCCTAACCCTAACCCTAACCCTAACCCTAACCCTAACCCTAACCCTAACCCTAACCCTAACCCTAACCCTAACCCTAACCCTAACCCTAACCCTAACCCTAACCCTAACCCTAACCCTAACCCTAACCCTAACCCTAACCCTAACCCTAACCCTAACCCTAACCCTAACCCTAACCCTAACCCTAACCCTAACCCTAACCCTAACCCTAACCCTAACCCTAACCCTAACCCTAACCCTAACCCTAACCCTAACCCTAACCCTAACCCTAACCCTAACCCTAACCCTAACCCTAACCCTAACCCTAACCCTAACCCTAACCCTAACCCTAACCCTAACCCTAACCCTAACCCTAACCCTAACCCTAACCCTAACCCTAACCCTAACCCTAACCCTAACCCTAACCCTAACCCTAACCCTAACCCTAACCCTAACCCTAACCCTAACCCTAACCCTAACCCTAACCCTAACCCTAACCCTAACCCTAACCCTAACCCTAACCCTAACCCTAACCCTAACCCTAACCCTAACCCTAACCCTAACCCTAACCCTAACCCTAACCCTAACCCTAACCCTAACCCTAACCCTAACCCTAACCCTAACCCTAACCCTAACCCTAACCCTAACCCTAACCCTAACCCTAACCCTAACCCTAACCCTAACCCTAACCCTAACCCTAACCCTAACCCTAACCCTAACCCTAACCCTAACCCTAACCCTAACCCTAACCCTAACCCTAACCCTAACCCTAACCCTAACCCTAACCCTAACCCTAACCCTAACCCTAACCCTAACCCTAACCCTAACCCTAACCCTAACCCTAACCCTAACCCTAACCCTAACCCTAACCCTAACCCTAACCCTAACCCTAACCCTAACCCTAACCCTAACCCTAACCCTAACCCTAACCCTAACCCTAACCCTAACCCTAACCCTAACCCTAACCCTAACCCTAACCCTAACCCTAACCCTAACCCTAACCCTAACCCTAACCCTAACCCTAACCCTAACCCTAACCCTAACCCTAACCCTAACCCTAACCCTAACCCTAACCCTAACCCTAACCCTAACCCTAACCCTAACCCTAACCCTAACCCTAACCCTAACCCTAACCCTAACCCTAACCCTAACCCTAACCCTAACCCTAACCCTAACCCTAACCCTAACCCTAACCCTAACCCTAACCCTAACCCTAACCCTAACCCTAACCCTAACCCTAACCCTAACCCTAACCCTAACCCTAACCCTAACCCTAACCCTAACCCTAACCCTAACCCTAACCCTAACCCTAACCCTAACCCTAACCCTAACCCTAACCCTAACCCTAACCCTAACCCTAACCCTAACCCTAACCCTAACCCTAACCCTAACCCTAACCCTAACCCTAACCCTAACCCTAACCCTAACCCTAACCCTAACCCTAACCCTAACCCTAACCCTAACCCTAACCCTAACCCTAACCCTAACCCTAACCCTAACCCTAACCCTAACCCTAACCCTAACCCTAACCCTAACCCTAACCCTAACCCTAACCCTAACCCTAACCCTAACCCTAACCCTAACCCTAACCCTAACCCTAACCCTAACCCTAACCCTAACCCTAACCCTAACCCTAACCCTAACCCTAACCCTAACCCTAACCCTAACCCTAACCCTAACCCTAACCCTAACCCTAACCCTAACCCTAACCCTAACCCTAACCCTAACCCTAACCCTAACCCTAACCCTAACCCTAACCCTAACCCTAACCCTAACCCTAACCCTAACCCTAACCCTAACCCTAACCCTAACCCTAACCCTAACCCTAACCCTAACCCTAACCCTAACCCTAACCCTAACCCTAACCCTAACCCTAACCCTAACCCTAACCCTAACCCTAACCCTAACCCTAACCCTAACCCTAACCCTAACCCTAACCCTAACCCTAACCCTAACCCTAACCCTAACCCTAACCCTAACCCTAACCCTAACCCTAACCCTAACCCTAACCCTAACCCTAACCCTAACCCTAACCCTAACCCTAACCCTAACCCTAACCCTAACCCTAACCCTAACCCTAACCCTAACCCTAACCCTAACCCTAACCCTAACCCTAACCCTAACCCTAACCCTAACCCTAACCCTAACCCTAACCCTAACCCTAACCCTAACCCTAACCCTAACCCTAACCCTAACCCTAACCCTAACCCTAACCCTAACCCTATCATACAGGAACACACATTACAATACACTACAACACGATAATATACTATAATACCCTAAAACGGACTCTAGAACACTGATGCACTGTTAAATACTAAATTACGCAATTACACACAAACATACGATAGCATAATACACACACTATGGCAACGTGAAACACAACGTAATACACTTTAACACCGACACTATACACTATAACATACTTTAATCTACTGTAACACACAAAATAAAACTAGTACACAAAATAAAATATAATACACGCTATAATACATTGGGACACTAAAGAGTCCACTAAAGTAAACTATAATACACTAGAACAGACTATAAATGTGATAAGACGAACTGTAATACCCCAGAATACCCCAGAATACATTAGCCCTAACATACTTTAACATACTTTAATACACTGTTTACATATCATACTTTAAATACACTGTTTACATAACATGACACACTATAACACTCTTCTGCACTAAAACACGCTGAAACACAATGTAACCCACTATAACACACTATCATACTCAAAAACACATTACAATAAACTACAACACGATAATATACTATAATACCCTAAAACGGACTCTAGAACACTGATGCACTGTTAAATACTAAATTACGCAATTACACACTAACATACGATAGCATAATACATACACTATGGCAACGTGAAACACAGCGTAATACACTTTAACATGGATACTATACACTATTACACACTATAACATACTTTAATCTACTGTAACACACAAAATAACACTAGAACACATAATAAAATATAATACACGCTATGATACACTGGAAGAAGGTAAGTCCACTGAAGTAAACTATAATACACTAGAATAGACTATAAATGCGACAAGACGAACTGTAATACCCCAGAATACGATAATACAAACTGTAATACACTATTACACTAAAATACACTATAACGCACCAGAAAACATTTAGCGTATTATATCATCCGCGTTGTCACACCATAACATTATGGTACATTATGACGCATTAGATAATGCGTTGTAGTGTAGTGGGTCATACTATGGTCCAGGTTATGTTATAGTGTGTTCCATTGTATTATAGATTAAAGTATGTTATAGGTTGTTTAGTATGTCGTTTATAGTGTTAAAGCGTATTATAGTCATAACTTATTATAG
This sequence comes from Rhinoraja longicauda, assembly GCF_053455715.1. Taxonomy (NCBI): domain Eukaryota; kingdom Metazoa; phylum Chordata; class Chondrichthyes; order Rajiformes; family Arhynchobatidae; genus Rhinoraja; species Rhinoraja longicauda. Next base: position 18,342 of record NW_027602580.1, on the reverse strand, counting down.
ATTGCGTTAATGCTATGGTATAGCCCTAATATACTTTAACATACTTTAATACACTGTTTACATAACATGACACACTATAACACTCTTCTGCACTAAACCACGCTGAATCACAATGTAACCCACTATAACACCATATCATACACGAAAACACATTACAATACACCACAACACGATAATATACTATAATACCCTAAAACGGACTCTAGAGCACTTTCACAAACAAGATACACTAGTAAATACTAAATAACGCAATTACACACTATAACATACGATAGCATAATACACACACTACGGCAACGTGAAACACAACGTAATACATTTTAACACGGATACTCAACACTATTACACACTATAACATACTTTAATCTACTGTAACACACAAAATAAGAATAGTACACAAAATAAAATATAATACACGCTATAATACATTGGGACACTAAAGAGTCCACTAAAGTAAACTATAATACACTAGAACAGACTATAAATGTGATAAGACGAACTGTATTACCCCAGAATACCCCAGAATACATTAGCCCTAACACACTTTAACATACTTTAATACACTGTTTACATATCATACTTTAAATACACTGTTTACATAACATGACACACTATAACACTCTTGTGCACTAAAACACGCTGAAACACAATGTAACCTACTATAACACACTATCATACTCAAAAACACATTACAATAAACTACAACACGATAATATACTATAATACCCTAAAACGGACTCTAGAACACTGATGCACTGTTAAATACTAAATTACGCAATTACACACTAACATACGATAGCATAATACATATACTATGGCAACGCGAAACACAGCGTAATACACTTTAACATGGATACTATACACTATTACACACTATAACATACTTTAATCTACTGTAACACACAAAATAAGAATAGTACACAAAATAAAATATAATACACGCTATAATACATTGGGACACTAAAGAGTCCACTAAAGTAAACTATAATACACTAGAATAGACTATAAATGCGACAAGACGAACTGTAATACCCCAGAATACGATAATATAAACTGTAATACACTATTACACTAAAATACACTATAACGCACCAAAAAACATTTAGCGTATTATATCATCCGCGTTGTCACACCATAACATTATGGTACATTATAACGCATTAGATAATGCGTTGTAATGTACTGCAGTATTGTAGTGGGTTATAATGTGTTCCAGGTTATGTTCTAGTGTGTTCCATTGTATTATAGTCTTAAAGTGTGTTATAGGTTGTTTAGTATGTCGTTTATAGTGTTACAGCGTATTATAGTCATAACTTATTATAGATTGCGTTAGTGCTATGGTATAGCCCTAATATACTTTAACATACTTTAATACACTGTTTACATAACATGACACACTATAACACTCTTCTGCACTAAACCACGCTGAATCACAATGTAACCCACTATAACACCATATCATACACAAAAACACATTACAATACACCACAACACGATAATATACTATAATACCCTAAAACGGACTCTAGAGCACTTTCACACACAAGATACACCAGTAAATACTAAATAACGCAATTACACACTATACGATAGCATAATACACACACTATGGCAACGTGAAACACAACGTAATACATTTTAACACGGATACTCAACACTATTACACACTATAACATACTTTAATCTACTGTAACACACAAAATAACTAGAACACATAATAAAATATAATACACACTATAATACACTGGGACATTTTAACGCATTATAGCATCCGCGTTGTCACACAGCAATACACCTTAACACAATGTTACATTATAACGCATTAGAAAATGCATTATAATGTACTGTAGTACTGTAGTGGGTTATGCTGTAGTGGGTTATACTATGGTATAGCCCTAACATACTTTAACATACTTTAATACGCTGTTTACATAACATGACACACTCTAACACTCTTCTGCACTAAAACACGCTGAAACACAATGTAACCCACTATAACACACTATCATACTCAAAAACACATTACAATACACTACAACACGATAATATACTATAATACCCTAAAACGGACTCTAGAACACTGATGCACTGTTAAATACTAAATTACGCAATTACACACTAACATACGATAGCATAATACATACACTATGGCAACGTGAAACACAACGTAATACATTTTAACACGGATACTCAACACTATTACACACTATAACATACTTTAATCTACTGTAACACACAAAATAAGAATAGTACACAAAATAAAATATAATACACGCTATAATACATTGGGACACTAAAGAGTCCACTAAAGTAAACTATAATACACTAGAACAGACTATAAATGTGATAAGACGAACTGTATTACCCCAGAATACCCCAGAATACATTAGCCCTAACACACTTTAACATACTTTAATACACTGTTTACATATCATACTTTAAATACACTGTTTACATAACATGACACACTATAACACTCTTGTGCACTAAAACACGCTGAAACACAATGTAACCTACTATAACACACTATCATACTCAAAAACACATTACAATAAACTACAACACGATAATATACTATAATACCCTAAAACGGACTCTAGAACACTGATGCACTGTTAAATACTAAATTACGCAATTACACACTAACATACGATAGCATAATACATATACTATGGCAACGCGAAACACAGCGTAATACACTTTAACATGGATACTATACACTATTACACACTATAACATACTTTAATCTACTGTAACACACAAAATAAGAATAGTACACAAAATAAAATATAATACACGCTATAATACATTGGGACACTAAAGAGTCCACTAAAGTAAACTATAATACACTAGAATAGACTATAAATGCGACAAGACGAACTGTAATACCCCAGAATACGATAATATAAACTGTAATACACTATTACACTAAAATACACTATAACGCACCAAAAAACATTTAGCGTATTATATCATCCGCGTTGTCACACCATAACATTATGGTACATTATAACGCATTAGATAATGCGTTGTAATGTACTGCAGTATTGTAGTGGGTTATAATGTGTTCCAGGTTATGTTCTAGTGTGTTCCATTGTATTATAGTCTTAAAGTGTGTTATAGGTTGTTTAGTATGTCGTTTATAGTGTTACAGCGTATTATAGTCATAACTTATTATAGATTGCGTTAGTGCTATGGTATAGCCCTAATATACTTTAACATACTTTAATACACTGTTTACATAACATGACACACTATAACACTCTTCTGCACTAAACCACGCTGAATCACAATGTAACCCACTATAACACCATATCATACACAAAAACACATTACAATACACCACAACACGATAATATACTATAATACCCTAAAACGGACTCTAGAGCACTTTCACACACAAGATACACCAGTAAATACTAAATAACGCAATTACACACTATACGATAGCATAATACACACACTATGGCAACGTGAAACACAACGTAATACATTTTAACACGGATACTCAACACTATTACACACTATAACATACTTTAATCTACTGTAACACACAAAATAACTAGAACACATAATAAAATATAATACACACTATAATACACTGGGACATTTTAACGCATTATAGCATCCGCGTTGTCACACAGCAATACACCTTAACACAATGTTACATTATAACGCATTAGAAAATGCATTATAATGTACTGTAGTACTGTAGTGGGTTATGCTGTAGTGGGTTATACTATGGTATAGCCCTAACATACTTTAACATACTTTAATACGCTGTTTACATAACATGACACACTCTAACACTCTTCTGCACTAAAACACGCTGAAACACAATGTAACCCACTATAACACACTATCATACTCAAAAACACATTACAATACACTACAACACGATAATATACTATAATACCCTAAAACGGACTCTAGAACACTGATGCACTGTTAAATACTAAATTACGCAATTACACACTAACATACGATAGCATAATACATACACTATGGCAACGTGAAACACAGCGTAATACACTTTAACATGGATACTATACACTATTACACACTATAACATACTTTAATCTACTGTAACACACAAAATAACACTAGAACACATAATAAAATATAATACACGCTATGATACACTGGAAGAAGGTAAGTCCACTGAAGTAAACTATAATACACTAGAATAGACTATAAATGCGACAAGACGAACTGTAATACCCCAGAATACGATAATACAAACTGTAATACACTATTACACTAAAATACACTATAACGCACCAGAAAACATTTAGCGTATTATATCATCCGCGTTGTCACACCATAACATTATGGTACATTATGACGCATTAGATAATGCGTTGTAGTGTAGTGGGTCATACTATGGTCCAGGTTATGTTATAGTGTGTTCCATTGTATTATAGATTAAAGTATGTTATAGGTTGTTTAGTATGTCGTTTATAGTGTTAAAGCGTATTATAGTCATAACTTATTATAGATTGCGTTAATGCTATGGTATAGCCCTAATATACTTTAACATACTTTAATACACTGTTTACATAACATGACACACTATAACACTCTTCTGCACTAAACCACGCTGAATCACAATGTAACCCACTATAACACCATATCATACACGAAAACACATTACAATACACCACAACACGATAATATACTATAATACCCTAAAACGGACTCTAGAGCACTTTCACAAACAAGATACACTAGTAAATACTAAATAACGCAATTACACACTATAACATACGATAGCATAATACACACACTACGGCAACGTGAAACACAACGTAATACATTTTAACACGGATACTCAACACTATTACACACTATAACATACTTTAATCTACTGTAACACACAAAATAAGAATAGTACACAAAATAAAATATAATACACGCTATAATACATTGGGACACTAAAGAGTCCACTAAAGTAAACTATAATACACTAGAACAGACTATAAATGTGATAAGACGAACTGTATTACCCCAGAATACCCCAGAATACATTAGCCCTAACACACTTTAACATACTTTAATACACTGTTTACATATCATACTTTAAATACACTGTTTACATAACATGACACACTATAACACTCTTGTGCACTAAAACACGCTGAAACACAATGTAACCTACTATAACACACTATCATACTCAAAAACACATTACAATAAACTACAACACGATAATATACTATAATACCCTAAAACGGACTCTAGAACACTGATGCACTGTTAAATACTAAATTACGCAATTACACACTAACATACGATAGCATAATACATATACTATGGCAACGCGAAACACAGCGTAATACACTTTAACATGGATACTATACACTATTACACACTATAACATACTTTAATCTACTGTAACACACAAAATAAGAATAGTACACAAAATAAAATATAATACACGCTATAATACATTGGGACACTAAAGAGTCCACTAAAGTAAACTATAATACACTAGAATAGACTATAAATGCGACAAGACGAACTGTAATACCCCAGAATACGATAATATAAACTGTAATACACTATTACACTAAAATACACTATAACGCACCAAAAAACATTTAGCGTATTATATCATCCGCGTTGTCACACCATAACATTATGGTACATTATAACGCATTAGATAATGCGTTGTAATGTACTGCAGTATTGTAGTGGGTTATAATGTGTTCCAGGTTATGTTCTAGTGTGTTCCATTGTATTATAGTCTTAAAGTGTGTTATAGGTTGTTTAGTATGTCGTTTATAGTGTTACAGCGTATTATAGTCATAACTTATTATAGATTGCGTTAGTGCTATGGTATAGCCCTAATATACTTTAACATACTTTAATACACTGTTTACATAACATGACACACTATAACACTCTTCTGCACTAAACCACGCTGAATCACAATGTAACCCACTATAACACCATATCATACACAAAAACACATTACAATACACCACAACACGATAATATACTATAATACCCTAAAACGGACTCTAGAGCACTTTCACACACAAGATACACCAGTAAATACTAAATAACGCAATTACACACTATACGATAGCATAATACACACACTATGGCAACGTGAAACACAACGTAATACATTTTAACACGGATACTCAACACTATTACACACTATAACATACTTTAATCTACTGTAACACACAAAATAACTAGAACACATAATAAAATATAATACACACTATAATACACTGGGACATTTTAACGCATTATAGCATCCGCGTTGTCACACAGCAATACACCTTAACACAATGTTACATTATAACGCATTAGAAAATGCATTATAATGTACTGTAGTACTGTAGTGGGTTATGCTGTAGTGGGTTATACTATGGTATAGCCCTAACATACTTTAACATACTTTAATACGCTGTTTACATAACATGACACACTCTAACACTCTTCTGCACTAAAACACGCTGAAACACAATGTAACCCACTATAACACACTATCATACAGGAAAACACATTACAATACACTACAACACGATAATATACTATAATACCCTAAAACGGACTCTAGAACACTGTTGCACTGTTAAATACTAAATTACGCAATTACACACAAACATACGATAGCATAATACACACACTATGGCAACGTGAAACAGAACGTAATACACTTTAACATGGATACTATACACTATTACACACTATAACATACTTTAATCTACTGTAACACACAAAATAACACTAGAACACATAATAAAATATAATACACGCTATGATACACTGGAAGAAGGTAAGTCCACTGAAGTAAACTATAATACACTAGAATAGACTATAAATGCGACAAGACGAACTGTAATACCCCAGAATACGATAATACAAACTGTAATACACTATTACACTAAAATACACTATAACGCACCAGAAAACATTTAGCGTATTATATCATCCGCGTTGTCACACCATAACATTATGGTACATTATGACGCATTAGATAATGCGTTGTAGTGTAGTGGGTCATACTATGGTCCAGGTTATGTTATAGTGTGTTCCATTGTATTATAGATTAAAGTATGTTATAGGTTGTTTAGTATGTCGTTTATAGTGTTAAAGCGTATTATAGTCATAACTTATTATAGATTGCGTTAATGCTATGGTATAGCCCTAATATACTTTAACATACTTTAATACACTGTTTACATAACATGACACACTATAACACTCTTCTGCACTAAACCACGCTGAATCACAATGTAACCCACTATAACACCATATCATACACGAAAACACATTACAATACACCACAACACGATAATATACTATAATACCCTAAAACGGACTCTAGAGCACTTTCACAAACAAGATACACTAGTAAATACTAAATAACGCAATTACACACTATAACATACGATAGCATAATACACACACTACGGCAACGTGAAACACAACGTAATACATTTTAACACGGATACTCAACACTATTACACACTATAACATACTTTAATCTACTGTAACACACAAAATAAGAATAGTACACAAAATAAAATATAATACACGCTATAATACATTGGGACACTAAAGAGTCCACTAAAGTAAACTATAATACACTAGAACAGACTATAAATGTGATAAGACGAACTGTATTACCCCAGAATACCCCAGAATACATTAGCCCTAACACACTTTAACATACTTTAATACACTGTTTACATATCATACTTTAAATACACTGTTTACATAACATGACACACTATAACACTCTTGTGCACTAAAACACGCTGAAACACAATGTAACCTACTATAACACACTATCATACTCAAAAACACATTACAATAAACTACAACACGATAATATACTATAATACCCTAAAACGGACTCTAGAACACTGATGCACTGTTAAATACTAAATTACGCAATTACACACTAACATACGATAGCATAATACATATACTATGGCAACGCGAAACACAGCGTAATACACTTTAACATGGATACTATACACTATTACACACTATAACATACTTTAATCTACTGTAACACACAAAATAAGAATAGTACACAAAATAAAATATAATACACGCTATAATACATTGGGACACTAAAGAGTCCACTAAAGTAAACTATAATACACTAGAATAGACTATAAATGCGACAAGACGAACTGTAATACCCCAGAATACGATAATATAAACTGTAATACACTATTACACTAAAATACACTATAACGCACCAAAAAACATTTAGCGTATTATATCATCCGCGTTGTCACACCATAACATTATGGTACATTATAACGCATTAGATAATGCGTTGTAATGTACTGCAGTATTGTAGTGGGTTATAATGTGTTCCAGGTTATGTTCTAGTGTGTTCCATTGTATTATAGTCTTAAAGTGTGTTATAGGTTGTTTAGTATGTCGTTTATAGTGTTACAGCGTATTATAGTCATAACTTATTATAGATTGCGTTAGTGCTATGGTATAGCCCTAATATACTTTAACATACTTTAATACACTGTTTACATAACATGACACACTATAACACTCTTCTGCACTAAACCACGCTGAATCACAATGTAACCCACTATAACACCATATCATACACAAAAACACATTACAATACACCACAACACGATAATATACTATAATACCCTAAAACGGACTCTAGAGCACTTTCACACACAAGATACACCAGTAAATACTAAATAACGCAATTACACACTATACGATAGCATAATACACACACTATGGCAACGTGAAACACAACGTAATACATTTTAACACGGATACTCAACACTATTACACACTATAACATACTTTAATCTACTGTAACACACAAAATAACTAGAACACATAATAAAATATAATACACACTATAATACACTGGGACATTTTAACGCATTATAGCATCCGCGTTGTCACACAGCAATACACCTTAACACAATGTTACATTATAACGCATTAGAAAATGCATTATAATGTACTGTAGTACTGTAGTGGGTTATGCTGTAGTGGGTTATACTATGGTATAGCCCTAACATACTTTAACATACTTTAATACGCTGTTTACATAACATGACACACTCTAACACTCTTCTGCACTAAAACACGCTGAAACACAATGTAACCCACTATAACACACTATCATACAGGAAAACACATTACAATACACTACAACACGATAATATACTATAATACCCTAAAACGGACTCTAGAACACTGTTGCACTGTTAAATACTAAATTACGCAATTACACACAAACATACGATAGCATAATACACACACTATGGCAACGTGAAACAGAACGTAATACACTTTAACATGGATACTATACACTATTACACACTATAACATACTTTAATCTACTGTAACACACAAAATAACACTAGAACACATAATAAAATATAATACACGCTATGATACACTGGAAGAAGGTAAGTCCACTGAAGTAAACTATAATACACTAGAATAGACTATAAATGCGACAAGACGAACTGTAATACCCCAGAATACGATAATACAAACTGTAATACACTATTACACTAAAATACACTATAACGCACCAGAAAACATTTAGCGTATTATATCATCCGCGTTGTCACACCATAACATTATGGTACATTATGACGCATTAGATAATGCGTTGTAGTGTAGTGGGTCATACTATGGTCCAGGTTATGTTATAGTGTGTTCCATTGTATTATAGATTAAAGTATGTTATAGGTTGTTTAGTATGTCGTTTATAGTGTTAAAGCGTATTATAGTCATAACTTATTATAGATTGCGTTAATGCTATGGTATAGCCCTAATATACTTTAACATACTTTAATACACTGTTTACATAACATGACACACTATAACACTCTTCTGCACTAAACCACGCTGAATCACAATGTAACCCACTATAACACCATATCATACACGAAAACACATTACAATACACCACAACACGATAATATACTATAATACCCTAAAACGGACTCTAGAGCACTTTCACAAACAAGATACACTAGTAAATACTAAATAACGCAATTACACACTATAACATACGATAGCATAATACACACACTACGGCAACGTGAAACACAACGTAATACATTTTAACACGGATACTCAACACTATTACACACTATAACATACTTTAATCTACTGTAACACACAAAATAAGAATAGTACACAAAATAAAATATAATACACGCTATAATACATTGGGACACTAAAGAGTCCACTAAAGTAAACTATAATACACTAGAACAGACTATAAATGTGATAAGACGAACTGTATTACCCCAGAATACCCCAGAATACATTAGCCCTAACACACTTTAACATACTTTAATACACTGTTTACATATCATACTTTAAATACACTGTTTACATAACATGACACACTATAACACTCTTGTGCACTAAAACACGCTGAAACACAATGTAACCTACTATAACACACTATCATACTCAAAAACACATTACAATAAACTACAACACGATAATATACTATAATACCCTAAAACGGACTCTAGAACACTGATGCACTGTTAAATACTAAATTACGCAATTACACACTAACATACGATAGCATAATACATATACTATGGCAACGCGAAACACAGTGTAATACACTTTAACATGGATACTATACACTATTACACACTATAACATACTTTAATCTACTGTAACACACAAAATAAGAATAGTACACAAAATAAAATATAATACACGCTATAATACATTGGGACACTAAAGAGTCCACTAAAGTAAACTATAATACACTAGAATAGACTATAAATGCGACAAGACGAACTGTAATACCCCAGAATACGATAATATAAACTGTAATACACTATTACACTAAAATACACTATAACGCACCAAAAAACATTTAGCGTATTATATCATCCGCGTTGTCACACCATAACATTATGGTACATTATAACGCATTAGATAATGCGTTGTAATGTACTGCAGTATTGTAGTGGGTTATAATGTGTTCCAGGTTATGTTCTAGTGTGTTCCATTGTATTATAGTCTTAAAGTGTGTTATAGGTTGTTTAGTATGTCGTTTATAGTGTTACAGCGTATTATAGTCATAACTTATTATAGATTGCGTTAGTGCTATGGTATAGCCCTAATATACTTTAACATACTTTAATACACTGTTTACATAACATGACACACTATAACACTCTTCTGCACTAAACCACGCTGAATCACAATGTAACCCACTATAACACCATATCATACACAAAAACACATTACAATACACCACAACACGATAATATACTATAATACCCTAAAACGGACTCTAGAGCACTTTCACACACAAGATACACCAGTAAATACTAAATAACGCAATTACACACTATACGATAGCATAATACACACACTATGGCAACGTGAAACACAACGTAATACATTTTAACACGGATACTCAACACTATTACACACTATAACATACTTTAATCTACTGTAACACACAAAATAACTAGAACACATAATAAAATATAATACACACTATAATACACTGGGACATTTTAACGCATTATAGCATCCGCGTTGTCACACAGCAATACACCTTAACACAATGTTACATTATAACGCATTAGAAAATGCATTATAATGTACTGTAGTACTGTAGTGGGTTATGCTGTAGTGGGTTATACTATGGTATAGCCCTAACATACTTTAACATACTTTAATACGCTGTTTACATAACATGACACACTCTAACACTCTTCTGCACTAAAACACGCTGAAACACAATGTAACCCACTATAACACACTATCATACAGGAAAACACATTACAATACACTACAACACGATAATATACTATAATACCCTAAAACGGACTCTAGAACACTGTTGCACTGTTAAATACTAAATTACGCAATTACACACAAACATACGATAGCATAATACACACACTATGGCAACGTGAAACAGAACGTAATACACTTTAACATGGATACTATACACTATTACACACTATAACATACTTTAATCTACTGTAACACACAAAATAACACTAGAACACATAATAAAATATAATACACGCTATGATACACTGGAAGAAGGTAAGTCCACTGAAGTAAACTATAATACACTAGAATAGACTATAAATGCGACAAGACGAACTGTAATACCCCAGAATACGATAATACAAACTGTAATACACTATTACACTAAAATACACTATAACGCACCAGAAAACATTTAGCGTATTATATCATCCGCGTTGTCACACCATAACATTATGGTACATTATGACGCATTAGATAATGCGTTGTAGTGTAGTGGGTCATACTATGGTCCAGGTTATGTTATAGTGTGTTCCATTGTATTATAGATTAAAGTATGTTATAGGTTGTTTAGTATGTCGTTTATAGTGTTAAAGCGTATTATAGTCATAACTTATTATAGATTGCGTTAATGCTATGGTATAGCCCTAATATACTTTAACATACTTTAATACACTGTTTACATAACATGACACACTATAACACTCTTCTGCACTAAACCACGCTGAATCACAATGTAACCCACTATAACACCATATCATACACGAAAACACATTACAATACACCACAACACGATAATATACTATAATACCCTAAAACGGACTCTAGAGCACTTTCACAAACAAGATACACTAGTAAATACTAAATAACGCAATTACACACTATAACATACGATAGCATAATACACACACTACGGCAACGTGAAACACAACGTAATACATTTTAACACGGATACTCAACACTATTACACACTATAACATACTTTAATCTACTGTAACACACAAAATAAGAATAGTACACAAAATAAAATATAATACACGCTATAATACATTGGGACACTAAAGAGTCCACTAAAGTAAACTATAATACACTAGAACAGACTATAAATGTGATAAGACGAACTGTATTACCCCAGAATACCCCAGAATACATTAGCCCTAACACACTTTAACATACTTTAATACACTGTTTACATATCATACTTTAAATACACTGTTTACATAACATGACACACTATAACACTCTTGTGCACTAAAACACGCTGAAACACAATGTAACCTACTATAACACACTATCATACTCAAAAACACATTACAATAAACTACAACACGATAATATACTATAATACCCTAAAACGGACTCTAGAACACTGATGCACTGTTAAATACTAAATTACGCAATTACACACTAACATACGATAGCATAATACATATACTATGGCAACGCGAAACACAGCGTAATACACTTTAACATGGATACTATACACTATTACACACTATAACATACTTTAATCTACTGTAACACACAAAATAAGAATAGTACACAAAATAAAATATAATACACGCTATAATACATTGGGACACTAAAGAGTCCACTAAAGTAAACTATAATACACTAGAATAGACTATAAATGCGACAAGACGAACTGTAATACCCCAGAATACGATAATATAAACTGTAATACACTATTACACTAAAATACACTATAACGCACCAAAAAACATTTAGCGTATTATATCATCCGCGTTGTCACACCATAACATTATGGTACATTATAACGCATTAGATAATGCGTTGTAATGTACTGCAGTATTGTAGTGGGTTATAATGTGTTCCAGGTTATGTTCTAGTGTGTTCCATTGTATTATAGTCTTAAAGTGTGTTATAGGTTGTTTAGTATGTCGTTTATAGTGTTACAGCGTATTATAGTCATAACTTATTATAGATTGCGTTAGTGCTATGGTATAGCCCTAATATACTTTAACATACTTTAATACACTGTTTACATAACATGACACACTATAACACTCTTCTGCACTAAACCACGCTGAATCACAATGTAACCCACTATAACACCATATCATACACAAAAACACATTACAATACACCACAACACGATAATATACTATAATACCCTAAAACGGACTCTAGAGCACTTTCACACACAAGATACACCAGTAAATACTAAATAACGCAATTACACACTATACGATAGCATAATACACACACTATGGCAACGTGAAACACAACGTAATACATTTTAACACGGATACTCAACACTATTACACACTATAACATACTTTAATCTACTGTAACACACAAAATAACTAGAACACATAATAAAATATAATACACACTATAATACACTGGGACATTTTAACGCATTATAGCATCCGCGTTGTCACACAGCAATACACCTTAACACAATGTTACATTATAACGCATTAGAAAATGCATTATAATGTACTGTAGTACTGTAGTGGGTTATGCTGTAGTGGGTTATACTATGGTATAGCCCTAACATACTTTAACATACTTTAATACGCTGTTTACATAACATGACACACTCTAACACTCTTCTGCACTAAAACACGCTGAAACACAATGTAACCCACTATAACACACTATCATACTCAAAAACACATTACAATACACTACAACACGATAATATACTATAATACCCTAAAACGGACTCTAGAACACTGATGCACTGTTAAATACTAAATTACGCAATTACACACTAACATACGATAGCATAATACATACACTATGGCAACGTGAAACACAGCGTAATACACTTTAACATGGATACTATACACTATTACACACTATAACATACTTTAATCTACTGTAACACACAAAATAACACTAGAACACATAATAAAATATAATACACGCTATGATACACTGGAAGAAGGTAAGTCCACTGAAGTAAACTATAATACACTAGAATAGACTATAAATGCGACAAGACGAACTGTAATACCCCAGAATACAATAATACAAACTGTAATACACTATTACACTAAAATACACTATAACGCACCAGAAAACATTTAGCGTATTATATCATCCGCGTTGTCACACCATAACATTATGGTACATTATGACGCATTAGATAATGCGTTGTAGTGTAGTGGGTCATACTATGGTCCAGGTTATGTTATAGTGTGTTCCATTGTATTATAGATTAAAGTATGTTATAGGTTGTTTAGTATGTCGTTTATAGTGTTAAAGCGTATTATAGTCATAACTTATTATAGATTGCGTTAATGCTATGGTATAGCCCTAATATACTTTAACATACTTTAATACACTGTTTACATAACATGACACACTATAACACTCTTCTGCACTAAACCACGCTGAATCACAATGTAACCCACTATAACACCATATCATACACGAAAACACATTACAATACACCACAACACGATAATATACTATAATACCCTAAAACGGACTCTAGAGCACTTTCACAAACAAGATACACTAGTAAATACTAAATAACGCAATTACACACTATAACATACGATAGCATAATACACACACTACGGCAACGTGAAACACAACGTAATACATTTTAACACGGATACTCAACACTATTACACACTATAACATACTTTAATCTACTGTAACACACAAAATAAGAATAGTACACAAAATAAAATATAATACACGCTATAATACATTGGGACACTAAAGAGTCCACTAAAGTAAACTATAATACACTAGAACAGACTATAAATGTGATAAGACGAACTGTATTACCCCAGAATACCCCAGAATACATTAGCCCTAACACACTTTAACATACTTTAATACACTGTTTACATATCATACTTTAAATACACTGTTTACATAACATGACACACTATAACACTCTTGTGCACTAAAACACGCTGAAACACAATGTAACCTACTATAACACACTATCATACTCAAAAACACATTACAATAAACTACAACACGATAATATACTATAATACCCTAAAACGGACTCTAGAACACTGATGCACTGTTAAATACTAAATTACGCAATTACACACTAACATACGATAGCATAATACATATACTATGGCAACGCGAAACACAGCGTAATACACTTTAACATGGATACTATACACTATTACACACTATAACATACTTTAATCTACTGTAACACACAAAATAAGAATAGTACACAAAATAAAATATAATACACGCTATAATACATTGGGACACTAAAGAGTCCACTAAAGTAAACTATAATACACTAGAATAGACTATAAATGCGACAAGACGAACTGTAATACCCCAGAATACGATAATATAAACTGTAATACACTATTACACTAAAATACACTATAACGCACCAAAAAACATTTAGCGTATTATATCATCCGCGTTGTCACACCATAACATTATGGTACATTATAACGCATTAGATAATGCGTTGTAATGTACTGCAGTATTGTAGTGGGTTATAATGTGTTCCAGGTTATGTTCTAGTGTGTTCCATTGTATTATAGTCTTAAAGTGTGTTATAGGTTGTTTAGTATGTCGTTTATAGTGTTACAGCGTATTATAGTCATAACTTATTATAGATTGCGTTAGTGCTATGGTATAGCCCTAATATACTTTAACATACTTTAATACACTGTTTACATAACATGACACACTATAACACTCTTCTGCACTAAACCACGCTGAATCACAATGTAACCCACTATAACACCATATCATACACAAAAACACATTACAATACACCACAACACGATAATATACTATAATACCCTAAAACGGACTCTAGAGCACTTTCACACACAAGATACACCAGTAAATACTAAATAACGCAATTACACACTATACGATAGCATAATACACACACTATGGCAACGTGAAACACAACGTAATACATTTTAACACGGATACTCAACACTATTACACACTATAACATACTTTAATCTACTGTAACACACAAAATAACTAGAACACATAATAAAATATAATACACACTATAATACACTGGGACATTTTAACGCATTATAGCATCCGCGTTGTCACACAGCAATACACCTTAACACAATGTTACATTATAACGCATTAGAAAATGCATTATAATGTACTGTAGTACTGTAGTGGGTTATGCTGTAGTGGGTTATACTATGGTATAGCCCTAACATACTTTAACATACTTTAATACGCTGTTTACATAACATGACACACTCTAACACTCTTCTGCACTAAAACACGCTGAAACACAATGTAACCCACTATAACACACTATCATACAGGAAAACACATTACAATACACTACAACACGATAATATACTATAATACCCTAAAACGGACTCTAGAACACTGTTGCACTGTTAAATACTAAATTACGCAATTACACACAAACATACGATAGCATAATACACACACTATGGCAACGTGAAACAGAACGTAATACATTTTAACACCGACACTATACACTATAACATACTTTAATTATAATCTACTGTAACACACAAAATAAAACTAGTACACAAAATAAAATATAATACACGCTATAATACATTGGGACACTAAAGAATCCATTAAAGTAAACTATAATACACTAGAACAGACTATAAATGTGATAAGACGAACTGTAATACCCCAGAATACCCCAGAATACATTAGCCCTAACACAATTTAACATACTTTAATACACTGTTTACATATCATACTTTAAATACACTGTTTACATAACATGACACACTATAACACTCTTCTGCACTAAAACACGCTGAAACACAATGTAACCCACTATAACACACTATCATACTCAAAAACACATTACAATCAACTACAACACGATAATATACTATAATACCCTAAAACGGACTCTAGAACACTGATGCACTGTTAAATACTAAATTACGCAATTACACACTAACATACGATAGCATAATACATACACTATGGCAACGTGAAACACAGCGTAATACACTTTAACATGGATACTATACTATACGCTAATACACCACAACACGATAATATACTGTAATACCCTAAAACGGACTCTAGAGCCATTTCGCACACAAGATACACTAGTAAATACTAAATAACGCAATTACACACTAACATACGATAGCATAATACATACACTATGGGAACGTGAAACACAGCGTAATACACTTTAACATGGATACTATACACTATTACACACTATAACATACTTTAATCTACTGTAACCCACAAAATAACACTAGAACACATAATAAAATATAATACAAGCGATAATACACTGGTAAAAGGTATAGTCCACTAAAGTAAACTATAATACACTAGACTATAAATGCGACAAGACGAACTGTAATACCCCAGAATACGATAATATAAACTGTAATACACTATTACACTAAAATACACCACAACGCACCACAAAACATTTGGCGTATTATATCATCCGCGTTGTCACACCATAACATTATGGTACATTATAACGCATTAGAGAAAGCGTTGTATGTACTGTAGTATTGTAGTGGGTTATACTATGGTCCCCGTTATGTTATAGTGTGTTCCATTGTATTA
>NW_027602579.1:0-32522 GCF_053455715.1 Rhinoraja longicauda | reverse complement strand
CAAAAGCATGGACGTCCTTCCTCAAATTAAGAGACCAAACCTGCACACAATACTCAAGATGTGGTCTCACCATGGCCCAATACAACTGCAGGAGGTCCTCTTTGCTCCTTTACTCAAATCCTCTCGTTATGAATGGCAACATGCCATTAGCTTTCTTCAATGCCTGCTGTACGTGCACGCTTACTTTTAGTGACTGGTGTACAAGGACACCCAGGTCTTGTTGCACGTCCCCGTTACCTCATCTGACACCATTGACATAATAATCTGTCTCTTTGTTTTTGCCGCCTAAGTGGATAACCTCATATTTATCTACATTATATTGCATCTGCCATTGATCTGCCCACTTACTCAACCTGTCGTAGTCACCCTGCAACCTCTTAACATCCTCTTTGCAGTTCACACTGTCACCCAGCATTGTGTCATCTGCAGACTTGCTGGAGTTACTTCTAATTTATGGACCCCTCTGCTCTACAACACTCCCTAGCTAACTGCCATTCACGGTGAAGATCATGCCCTGATGTGACTTCCCAAAATTAAAACCTCACACTTATCTGGAAGAAACACCATTTGCTATTTCTCAGCCCACTTTCCAATTTGAAAAGTTCCTGCTTTAATTCTTGCTAAACATTTTTACAGTCTGTGATACCATCTACTTTAGTGTCAACTGCAAACTTAAAAATTAGTATTTGTACAATCTTATGCAACTCATTGATATGAATGA
Organism: Rhinoraja longicauda; assembly: GCF_053455715.1. Lineage (NCBI taxonomy): Eukaryota > Metazoa > Chordata > Chondrichthyes > Rajiformes > Arhynchobatidae > Rhinoraja > Rhinoraja longicauda. The sequence goes on along the minus strand of NW_027602579.1, from coordinate 31,801 downwards.
CAAACAACATTGAGCCCAGCATAGATCTAATCTGTCTTCGAACTATTCATTCCAGATAACATCCTGGTGAATCTGTTCCACACTGTCTCTGGCAATAGGACATTATTTCTATAATATAGTGACCAGAACTACACAAAAGGGCCTCGCAGATATTTGAAGGACAACGGAGGAGGCCGTTGCACGTGGAGGGGCAGTTAAATCTTGATTTTTCTTTATTTTCATGCTCAGCTGCAATGCAGGTTTGTTCAGAATCAGACGCAGATTGGAAGTGAAACCATCAGTGAGTTCAGGGATGTCAGTCCCGGTGAGCTGGAACCGAGACAAAAAGGTGAAATAACTATAGAGCAGAGGGATCTAGCATGACAGGTACACAGTGCATTGAAAGTAGCGTCACAGGTAAATAGTTTGGTCAAAAAGGCCTTTGGTACATCGGCCTTCATCGGTGAGAGCATTGAGTTATGAGGTTGGGAGGTCATGTTGCAGTTGTATAAGACGTTGGTGAGGCTGCACTTAGAGTATTGTGCTCAGTGTTGGGCAGCATAGTATTGGAAAAATTGTGTCAACTGGAAAGGGTGTTGAGAAGATTCACGAGGATGTTGCCAGGACTGGAGAGCCTGATCTACAGACACAGATTCAGCAGGCTAGTACTTTATTCCTTGGTGCACATGACTATCTGGGATGATCTTTTAGAGGTGGCAGACACCTGGCAGACGCACAGAGTAGGGGAAGCAAGAACCAGGGGACAGAGTTTTCAGAAGGGGGGGGGATTTAATCGGAACCTGAGGGGTACTTTTTCACACAAAGTGTGGTGGGTGTATGGAACGAGTTGCCTGAGGAGGTTTTTCAGGCCAGTACTCATAGTCATAGAGTCATAGAGTGATACGTTGTGGAAACAGGCCCTTCGACCCAACTTGCCCATACCGTCCAACATGCCCCTGCTCCCACCTGCCTGCGTTTCATCCATATCCCTCCAAACCAGTCCGATTCATGTACCGGTCTAACAATTTCTTAAATGTTGGGATTGTCCCTCCCTCAACTACCTCCTCTGGCAGCTTGTTCCATACATCCACCCTTTTTGTGAAAAAGTTACCCGAACGATCTTTTCCTATTCACCTTGAAAGTATGTCCTCTGGAGCTCGATTCTCCTACTCAGGGCAAGAGACTCTGTGCATCTACCCGTTCAATTCCACTCATGATCAAATATACATAAATAAGATCACCCCTCTTCCTCTTGCGCTCCAAGGAATAGAGTCCCAGCCGACTCAACCTCCCTACAGGTCAGAACCTGGCACCATCCTCGTAAAATGTACCGGTAAAGTTTCCAGTTTGGCAACATTTTTCCGAAATCAAGATACCCAGAACTGAACATAACACTCCAAATGCGGCCTCACGAAGGTCTTATATTACTGCAACATGACCTCCCAACATCCACACTCAATACTCTGGCTGATAAAGGCTAATGTGCCAAAAGCCTTTTTGACCACCAGATCTACCCGTGACTCCGCCTTCAAGGAAATCTGCACCTGCACTCCTAGATCGCTCTTCTCTACAACACCACCCAGAACCCTACCATTCACTATGTCGGTCCTGCGCATGTTAGATTGCCCAAAAAGCAATACCTCACGCTTCACTTATATACGGGCCCCAATGAATTTGCCCCTCCCACTGGGACCTTAAAAGAGCTGACTGGTGTTAAACACCTGTCGACGTTTAATTCCTCCGCATCTTTGAGCAACGTGGCCCCCTGTCGATGTTTAACTCCTCTGACTTCAAGGCTAGAGTTTAGTGGGAACTAAATATCCAAACGGATGTCAGGCGGGTTAAAAGCAGTTTATTTGTTACTGCTGCACCCGCAGCAAATGTCAGGCACAGGTTGTCGTGTTTCACGGGGAGGGAGAGCGCATTTCACTTCATCAGACGGTTATCAAATGTCAGTCTAGTTTAATTGTTCATTGTAAATGTAATTTTAATCAAGCGGAGGGTGGAGAGAGAGGGGGGGGAGAGAGAGAGAGATGGAGCGGAGAGGGGAAGAGGGAGAGGGGGGAGAGAGAGGGAGAGAGAGAGAGAGAGGGGGAGAGGGAGGGAGGGAGAGGGTGAGAGAGGGAGAGGAGAGAGAGTGGGGGAGAAAGAGAGAGAGAGAGAGAGAGAAAGAGGGAGGGAGAGAGGGTCTAGTTTAATTGTTCATTGTAAATGTCATTTTATCAAGCGGAGGGTGGAGAGAGGGGGAGAGAGAGAGGGGGAGAGAGAGAGGGGAGAGAGAGAGGGGGAGAGAGAGAGGGGGAGAGAGAGAGAGGGAGAGAGAGAGAGAGGGAGAGGGAGAGAGAGAGAGAGAGAGAGAGAGAGAGAGAGAGAGAGAGAGAGAGAGAGAGAGAGAGAGAGAGAGAGAGAGAGAGAGAGAGAGAGAGAGAGAGAGAGAGAGAGAGAGAGAGAGAGAGAGAGAGAGTCTGCGTGTGTGTCTGTGTGATAGTCAGAGAGAGAGACAGTGTGTGTGTTTTAGAGAGAGAGGGAGAGACAGACAGACAGACAGACAGACATAATAATAATAATAATAATAATACTATAGTAATAATAATTAATATTGCCCCAAATACTCAGCAGGTCAGGCAGCAACAACAAGGTGAAACAGACCTTACATTCCAAATCAAATACTGATGACGAATGGTGTTCAACCTGAGTCATTAATTCCGTTTCTTTCTCTACAAACGCTAACCAACCTTCTGAGTATTTCTTGCATCTTACTGTACGTCTTCATTTTGGATTTTCAGCATCTGGGTTTTTATTTTAGTTTTTCCAGTTCAATGGGCGATTGGAATGTGAATCTGCCCATAAACTGCCAAGAGAAAAAACAGAAAGCCTTGGCGGCAGTATGGGGTATTTGGAAAGAGAAGGCTTAATATTTCTGAGGTTCTGTGGAGCAGCGGGAAGAGCCGCTGCCTCAAGGCCAGGGACCCGGGTTCGATCCTGACCTCAGCTGCTGACTGTTCTAAGTTTGCACGTTCTCCTTGTGGCCTCGTGGATTTCCCTCCGGGTGTTCTGGTTTCCTCCCAGAATCAAAGGACATGCCGGGTTGTATGTTTATTGACCTTCTGTAAAAGCCCCAAGTGTGTGGGGAGTAGATGGGAAAATGGGACAACAGAGAATAAGTGTGAATTCATGACAGACACAAAAAGCTGCAGGAATTCAACGGGTCTGACAGCATCTCTCTAGAAAAGGAGTGAATTGGTGATCGATGGGCCTGTTTCCATGCTGTATGTCTAAAGTAAAGTAAGGTCCACTGTAAACTTCTCTCTCGTCAGAAAAATAACCTTCAACTACCACGCAACAGAGAAAACAAGACACAGATCAGTGCAGCACAAGAACTGACCCTTCAACACCTAATGACCAGCTGATGGAAAGACCGTTCAGAAGCCTGATAACAGAGGGGAGGAGGCTGCTCCTGAGACTGGCAGTGCGCCCTTCCAAGGTTCTGTACCTTCTGCCCAACAAGAGCAGGGAGAAAAGGGAATGGCCGGGGTGGGACGTATTTGATTATGTTGTCTGCTTCTCCGAGACAGAAATAAGTGCAGATGGAGTCGGGTCAGGGCTTCATCCACAATTCTCTGAAATTTCTTGCGCTCTTTTCCCAAACCAAGCTGTGACGCAAACGGACAGTGCGCATTTTATGGTGAATCTTGGAGGTTTGCCAGAGTAATAGAATGAAAGAGTGAGACAGCAGCCAACATGTTCCAGCTACACTAGTCCCAGCTTTTGGTCCATATCCCTCCAAACCTGTCCATCCATGTGCCTGTCTAACTGCTCCTTAAATGATGGGATAGTCCCTGCCTCAAACACATCCTCTGGCAGTTTGTTCCACAAATCCACCACTCATTGTGCCAAAAAGTTACCGCTCAGGTTCTTATTAAATCTTTTCCCCTTCACCTTAAACCTAAGTCGTCTGTTCCTCGAATCGCCTACTCTGGGCAAGAGACTCTGTTCACCCAATCTATTCCTCTCATTTCCTTATACAGCTCTATAAGGTTACCCTTCATCCTCCTGCACTCCATGGAATAGAGTCCGAACCTACTCAATCTCTGCCTATAGCTCAGACTGTCTTGTCCTGACCACATGTTTGGCGACATGCCGAATTTCCTCAGTCCACTGATGAAGTACAGGTGTCGGTGCGGCGTCTTGGCTGTGTCTGCAGTGTGGTTGGTCCGCCATAGATCGTTGATGATATTTACGCCAAGGAGCCTGATGCCCTTCGCCATTTCCACTTCAGCGTGGTTGATGCTGACATGGGCTTGTCCTCCACTGCGCCTGCTGGTGGAGTGCCTGCCCCAATCAGGCTTCAATTGCTTCAGACGCTGATGGGAAGTCAACAAACCTGAGCGTTGTGCAATTCTAAACATCCCCATCTGTGATGAACGGCAGTTTATCGACAATGCAACGTCCTGTTATTGCAATAATGAGTGCGCATAATCAGAGGGAAAGAGGTTTTACGAGGATGTTGCCAGGACTCAAGGGCCCGAGCTATCAGGAGAGGTTGAACAGGTTGGAACTCTCTACCTTAGTGCGCAGGAGGATGAGGGATGACCTTAGAGAGGACTAAAAAACCACGAGAGGAACAGATCGGGAAGATGTACAGTCTCTTGCCAAGAGTAGCGGAATCGAGAACCAGAGGACATAAGTTTAAGGTGAGAGTGGAAAGATTTAATAGGAACCTGAGGGGTAACACAATATGGGTGGTGGGTATATGGAACGAGCTGCTGCAGGAGGTAGTTGGGCAGAGACTATCACAACGTTTACGAAGTAGTTGGACAGATACATGGATAGGGCAGGTTTGGAGGGATATGGGCCAAACGCGGGCACTGCAGGTCGGTCCAAGAACCTAATGGTTGTGGGGGAGGAGCTGGGAATGGGAGCTATAATGAACCTGTCGGTTTAGTTGATGGCAACAAAGAACTAGATCAGTCCCTTCAGCCCAGATCAGACTATACAATGCCACCACTCCAGCAGCACGTTCCAGGCACCCACCACCCTGTGTGATAAAACATGACCCTTGACCCCCACTGTGCAAAAATCTATGTGGTCTCGTCAGAGCCGAGAGGGAAGGGGGGCGGCGCGGGGGCGCCTGCTGCCTCGTGCGGCGGTACCTGGTTCGCCGCTGCGGGGAAATATAGACAGTTCCATAAACATCCCGCAACTTTCTCAGCCCCAGAAACGTGGTGACTGTCTCTGCACTGCCTGGGGGAGGTCTGTATTTACCGGATTGCAAGCAAAAGCAAAGCATTTCACTGTCCCTTGGTTCATGTGACAATAGAGTATAATTGGCTCATTGAGTTGAATTCAAATTTGCACATGAGACTGTTAAATGAAATAACAGTGTTTGCTGTAGATATAATATCATTGTGCAGCCTAATATAATGAACAATTCACGATGGGAAACACTGATGTATTTAGTTTAAGGGAATGAAATTTACAGGCAGTTTGTATCAAATAGCATCCACTTACTGGTCAGGGCTGTGATTGACGGGGCTGAGCTCCGCATCCCCTCAGCCGTGCCCCGATACTGCAAGGATTCAGCAGCTGCGCCAAAGGGAATGCGTTTTGAACCAGGAAGTGGCGGAGTTACAATGGCTGCGAAAGACCAGGTCGAGAGTTGGGCCGAGGAGGTAGTTTGTCCCATCTGCCTGGAATTCTTCACCGATCCGGTTACACTGGAGTGCGGGCACAACTTCTGCCGCTCCTGTATCACACAGAGTTGGGACAGGGAGGGGAGAAACTCCTGCCCGGAATGTAGAGAGGAGTTTACAGACCGCACCCTCAGGGTGAATCGGGCCCTGGCGAGACTGGCTGAGAAAGCTCGAACACTGAGCCTGAATCGGGAAATAATTCCAGAGAAGGAAAGTAAACTTCACTGCGAGGAACATCAGGAAGAACTGAAGCTGTTTTGTGAAACTGATAAGAAGCTGATCTGCCTGGTTTGTGCAGCTGGGCGGGAACACAAGTCTCACAGCTTCATGCCGGTTAAAGAAGCTGTTGAAAACCACAAGGTAAAAGCAAATCGATTTTAATCGCATCATTGTTTAATTCCATTTTTACTGTTCAACCATTTAATTTTCTGATTCCCAAACACAATTCCAGGATCAGGTGAAATCTTCCATCCAGTCTCTCACAAAAGATAAATCAGGGATCCAGCAAATGGAGCAGCAACAGAAAGAGAAGATTTCTGGAGTTCTGGTGAGGCTTTAAGTTTCGATTTCCTGATCTTGTGCAGGTTTGATCCCTGTGATGTGTGTAATAACAGGGCAGCGCAGTGACACACGTATTGCTGCTGTCTCCCAGTTCTGGGGACCGGGTTCGATCCTGGCCTCCGGCGCTGCAGAGACAATAGGTGCAGGAGTAGGCCATTCGGCCCTTCAAGCCAGCACCGCCATTTAGTATGATCATGGCTGATCATCCAAATTCAGTACCCCGTTTATGCTTTTCCCCCATATTCCTTGATTCCATGAGCCCAAATAGCTACATCTAACGCTTGAAAACATCCAGGGTATTGGCCTCCACTGCTTTCCGAGGCAGAGAATTCCATAGATCCACAACTCTTTGGGTGAAATAATTGTCCTCACCTCATTGTAAATTTCACCCGTGTGGGACGAATAAAGGAATATATTATTATTATTATTATATCAGTCCTAAACAGAAAATAGAAAAATAGGTGCAAGAGTAGGCCATTTGGCCCTTCGAGCCAACACCACCATTCAATATGATCATGACCTACCCCTTATTCTTTAACTATAACCCCTGGTTCTGGACTCCCCCAACATCAGGAACATTTTTCCCCACATCTAGCCTCTCCAATCCCTTAAGAATTTTACATGTTTCTATAAGATCCCCTCTCATCCTTCGAAATTCCAGTGAATACAAGCCCAGTCGACCAATTCTTTCATTATGTGTCAGTCCTGCCATCCCAGTAATTAACCTGATGAACCTACACTGCACTCCATCAATAGCAAGAATGTCCTTCCTTAATTTAGGAAACCAAAACTGCACACAATATTCCAGGTGTGGTCTCAACAGGACCCTGCACAACTGCAGTAGGACCTCCTTGCTCCAAAACCCAAATCCTCTCACAATGAAGGCCAACATGCCATTAGGTTTCTTCACTGCCTGGTCTACCTGCATGCTTACTTTCACTGCCTGCTGTACCTGCATCCTAACTTTAAGTGACTGATGAACAAGGACACCCAATCTAATAATCTGCCTTCTTGTTCTTGCCACAAAAGTGCATAACGTCACATTTATCCATATTTTACTGCATCTGCCATGCATCTGCCCACTCACCCAACCTATCCAACTCACCCTGCAGCCTCACAACATCCTCCTTGCAGCTCACACTGCCGCCCAGCTTTGTGGCATCTGCAAACTTGGAGATATTACATTTAATTCCCTCGTCTAAATCGTTAATATATATTGTAAATAACTGCGGTCCCAGCAATGAGCCTTGCGGCACCCCACTAGGGGGTGGTGGGTGGATAAATGGGAATTAATGGACACGTGAGAAGGAATAGGCAGCTGGGAATTGCATTATGGGTAGAGGATTGATGGGTTGTAAGATTACCCTCACGATATTTTAGAAGCATTTAGAAAAACTATTGAATTGCCAAAGCAAATAAAAATGCACAGGCCAAATGTCACCAGTAAAGACGCGAGGAACCATAATCAGTGACATGAAATATTGATCTTCACCTTTCTTTTCACAGGAACAGTCACACAACCTTCAGTCCAAGATCACATCCCAGTTTGCTGAACTGCACCAGGTTCTCACTAAGAATGAGCAGCGGGTACTGGCAGATATCCGGGAGGAAGAGAAGAGGATTCTGAAAAGAATGAAGAAAAATCTTGGGGAGATCGAAGAGAATTTAAAATCTATTCAGGAGGAACTCTTTAAGTTGCAGCAACAGATGGATCAAAAGGACAATGTGGTGTTTCTGAAGGTGAGGGGTTACACTACACTCTGATGAAGTGAAAGGGCACAGTCACAAAACGGTGGTGACATTTCAGAAATAAATGCTGCCTTTACCAGTAATTGAGAACTGGGTAAATGGTCTTTCTGTTCCAGCTGTTGTTGTTCCCAAACTAAATTGTCTCCCGCATAATCTATGGGATCTCAGGACTGCCTGGCCGGAATGTAGAGAGGTGTTTGTGGAGTTTAGAACTACGACGGATGATCCTATATCTGATCGCTGAATGGACAGAGGGCAGTAAATCTCTGGGACTCTCCAACCAAGACACTCTGAGAGGTTTAACCTGTTAGACGTATTTACACTAGAGGAAGATACATTTTTGAAAGTTCAGGGAACTGAAATCAAAGGGAATGGGACAAAGCGGAGGAGTTCAGTCCTGGGCTAAATCAGCCATGACCACAGTGTGGGGATTAACATTGAAATCTAGAACGTGGCGCACACAGCAGATTAATCATCTACATCCAGTTCCCATCAGCAGTGGGCGGTCACCTTGGGGGGATTTGCTCTGTTTGTTTTACCCACCTTTGTTCACCATAGAATGACTTCCCATTCTACATCATAGACAGGCCATTCAGCCCATCCTATCCAGTCAAGATTTCTGCTCCATTCAAAATCCCTCCCATCTACTCACCGCACTCAGTAACAATACCCCGAATTCCAGGAGTGCTCACGTGATTATCCCACTTGCCCTTAAATTATCTCTGCTGTTGGCTTGAGTCCCTCCAATGCAAGTGAGGTCCATGTTCTCATGACTGCATTCCTTTCGGTATTTGTTAAAGACCGCGTTACATTTCAGGTTTGATTTTTGCTCTCCCATCGATTAGAGATATTATTTCATCCTCACCCATGTAAATCCACCGATAAACTTAAATCTTATCTCATCATTCCTGACATCTTCCCCAGATAAACTCCCACAACCTGCCCAGCCTTTGCATTGAGTTCCATTCTCTCAGTTATGGCGTCATTCTCATGAACATTCCTTATGCTTTCCCCCTTCGTTCTACGTCTCGATGGTGATAAGAGTTGGGAAATGGGAATCATCAGAGGGTTGTAGAAATGTGGAGAAATTCCCGCTGTCGGGAATAGAACGGTCCATCTCAGTCAATTGAGATTTGTGTTTTATTTCTTTCAGGAGGAAGCTGGTCGCAAGCGAAGGTAGGACATGCTCTTGACGGAAACATTGTAAGGTTTTGTAACATTGCACCTTATTGTAACATTGCACCTTATTGTAACATTGCACCTCATTGTAACATTGTAACATTGTAACATTGCACCTCATTGTAACATTGTAACATTGCACCTTAACAGCAGGGGGACCAACATTCTGGCAGGCAGGTTTGCTGGTGCTGCATGTGTGGCTTTAAACTGAGTAGTGTGGGGGAGGGGTTGACAAATTGGGAATATGAAGATGGAGTTAAAGGAGAAGCGAATACATGAGAAATTGCAAAGGACTCTTGAATAAATGGGAAGGGAAGTTCTAGATGGGATAAGAGAGCAAGGTCAGGGCAAATTGTAACAGGTTTGAGAGGGGAGGTGAATACCCAAGGTAAAGTGTTGTATTTAAATGCGCGAAGTCTAAAAAATAAAGTGGATGAGCTTGAGGCTCAGTTAGTCATTCGCAAGTATGATGTTGTGGGAATCACGGAGGCATGGCTACAAGAGAACCAGGGCTGGGAACTGAATATTCAGGGGTACACAACGTATAGAAAAGGCAGACAGGTGGGCAGAGGGGGTGGGGTCGCTCCGTTGGTAAGGAATGATATTCACTCCCTTGCAAGGAGTGACATAGAATCAGGAGATGTAGAATCAGTATGGATAGAAATGAGGAATTGTAAGGCTATGTAGACCCCAATGGGAGTTATCTACAGGCCCCCAAACAATAGCCTCGACATATGGTGCAAGTTGAATCAAGCGCTAAAATTGGCATGTCGCAAATGTAATGCTACGGTAGTTATGGGAGATTTCAACATGCAGGTAGACTGGGAAAATCAGGTTGGCAATGGACCCCAGGAAAGAGAGTTTGTGGAGTGCGTCCGAGATAGATTCTTAGAACAGCTTTAGATTTTAGATTTAGACATACAGCGCTGAAACAGGCCCTTCGGCCCACCGGGTCCGCACCGCCCAGCGATCCCCGCACACTAACATATCCTACACCCACAAGGGACAATTTTTACATTTGCCCAGCCAATTAACCTACATACCTGTACGTCTTTGGAGTGTGGGAGGAAACCGAAGATCTCGGAGAAAACACACGCAGGTCACGGGGAGAACGTACAAACTCCATACAGACGGCGCCCGTAGTCAGGATCGAACCTGAGTCTCCGGCGCTGCATTCGCTGTAAGGCAGCAACTCTACCGCTGCGCTACCGTGCCGACACTGCACTGGACCCTAACAGGGAGAAGGCAATTCTGGATTTAATGTTGTGTAATGAACCTGATCTAATAAGGGGACTCGAGGTAAAAGAGCCATTAGGAGGCAGTGATCACAATATGATAAGTTATACTCTACAAATTGAGAGGGAGAAGGGAAAATCACAAGTGTCAGTATTACAGTGTAGCAAAAGGGATTACAGAGGCATGAGGCAGGAGCTGGCCAAAATTGACTGGAAGGAGGCCCTAGCAGGAATGACGGTGGAACAGCAATGGCAGGTATTCCTGGGAATAATGCAGAAGTTGGAGGATGAATTTATCCTAAAGAGGAGGAAAGATTCTAAGGGGAGTAAGATATCAAGGGAAGTCAATGACAGCATAAAAATAAAAGAGAATAAGTATAACATATTAAAGAAGAGTGGGAAGCCAGAGGATTGGGACTCTTTTAAAGCGCAACAGAAGATAGCTAAGAAGGCAATGCGGGGAGAAAAGATGAGGTACGAGGGTAAACTAGCCAATAATATAAAGGAGGATAGTAAAAGCTTTCTTAGTTATGTAAAGAGGAAAAAAATAGTCAAGGCAAATGTGGGTCCCTTGAAGACCGAAGCAGGGGAATACATTATGGGGAACAAGGAAATGGCAGACGAGTTGAACCGGTACTTTTGATCTGTCTTCACTAAGGAAGATACAAGCAATCTCCCAGATGTTCTAGTGACCAGAGATCCTAGGGTGACGGAGAAACTGAAGGAAGTCCACATTAGGCGGGAAATGGTGTTGGTCGACTGATGGGACTGAAGGCTGATAAATCCGCAGGGCCTGGTGGTCTGCATCCCAGGGTACTTAAGGAGGTGGCGCTAGAAATTGTGGACGCATTGGTGATCATTTTCCAATGTTCTATAGATTCAGGATCAGTTCCTGTGGATTGGAGGGTAGCTAATGTTATCCCACTTTTTAAGAAAGGAGGGAGAGAGAAAAATGGAAATTATAGACCAGTTAGTCTTACAGCAGTGGTGGGGAAAATGCTGGAGTCGATTATAAAAGACAAAATTGCGGAGCCTTTGGATAGTAGTAACAGAATCGTTCCGAGTCAGCATGGATTTACGAAGGGGATATCATGCTTGACTAATCTCCTGGAATTGTTTGAGGATGTAGCTAGGAAAATTGACAGGGGATGTGGTGTACCTCGACTTTCAGAAAGCCTTCGACAAGGTCCCACATAAGAGATTAGTGGCCAAAATTAGAGCACATTGTATTGGGGGTAGGGTACTGACATGGATAGAAAATTGGTTGACAGACAGAAAGCAAAGAGTGGGGATAAATGGGTCCCTTTCAGAATGGCAAGCAGTGACTAGTGGGGTACCACAAGGCTCGGTTCTGGGACCGCAGCTATTTACAATATACATTAACGACGGATGAAGGGATTAAAAGTACCATTAGCAAATTTGCAGATGATACAAATCTGGGTGGTAGTGTGAACTGTGAGGAAGATGCTATGAGGTTGCAGGGTGACTTGGACCGGTTGTGTGAGTGGGTGGATGCATGTCAAATGCAGTTTAATGTGGATAAGTGTGAGGTTATCCACTTTGGTGGTAAGAATAGGAAGGCACATTATTTTCTGAATGGTGTCAAGTTAGGAAAACGGGACGTACAACGAGATCTGGGTGTCCTAGTGCATCAGTCACTGAAAGGAAGCATGCAGGTACAGCAGGCAGTGAAGAAAGCCAATGGAATGTTGGCCTTCATAACAAGAGGAGTTGAGTGTAGGAGCAAAGAGGTCCTTCTGCAGTTGTACATGGCCCTAGTGAGACCGAACCTGGAGTACTGTGTGCAGTTTTGTTCTCCAAATTTGAGGAAAGATATTCTTGCTATTGAGGGTGTGCAGCGTAGGTTTACTATGTTAATTCCCAGAATGGCGTGACTGTCATATGTTGAAAGACTAGAGCGACTCGGCTTGTATACATTGGAATTTAGAAGGATGAGAGGGGATCTTATTGAAACATATAAGATTATTAAGGGGTTGGACACGTTAGAGGCAGGAAACATGTTCCCAATGTTGGGGAATCCAGAACCAGGGGCCACAGTTTAAGAATAAGGGTAGGCCATTTAGAACGGAGGTGAAACATAGAAACATAGAAACATAGAAAATAGGTGCAGGAGTAGGCCATCCGGCCCTTCGAGCCTGCACCGCCATTCAATATGATCATGGCTGATCATCCAACTCAGTATCCCGTACCTGCCTTCTCTCCATACCCCCTGATCCCTTTAGCCACAAGTGCTAAGTGAGGGAAATCTTTTTCAGTCAGAGAGTTGTAAATCTGTGGAATTCTCTGCCTCAGAAGGCAGTGGAGGCCAGTTCTCTGGGTGCATTCAAGTGAGAGCTAGATAGAGCTCTTAAGGATAGTGGAGTCAGGGGGTATGGGGAGAAGGCAGGAACGGCGTACTGATTGAGAATGATCAGCCATGATCACATTGAATGGAGGTTCTGGCTCGAAGGGCCGAATGGCCTCCTGCTGCACCTATTGTATATTGTCTATTGTTTTGTTGAACAGCCCAATATATTTCTAACGCTCAGTTTATAACCAGCTGTTAAATATTTGCAGAGTTGGTGTTGAAGCCAAACCACAGTTGGTGGTAGATGGTCCCTTGCTGATTGAAAAGTTTGAAACTCCTTTTTTGTACAACACGGTATTGGCAGAAACATCTGATGCCATCAAGCAAGGTAAAGCTTATACCTTTTCCATTGTTCTTGTTTCTGACATCTTTAAGTAATGTGTAGATGCAAGCATTAATGGTATTTTGGACTGAAGGGATATTGAAGATTTGATCTACCACCAAACATAGCTGCAGAAAAGCATCACAAAGTCAGAGAGTTGTGTCACACAGAAACAGGCCCTTTGACTCGACACGACCATGCCAACCAAGTTGCCCAACCGAGCTTGTCCCACTTGCCTGAGTCTGACACATATTCTTCCAAGTCTTTCTGATCCACGTATCCACCCAACTGTCTGTAAATGTTCGTCATTGTACCTCCCTCCACCATTTCCTCTGTCAGTTCGTTCCATACTTACACAACGCATTGACTGAAAACGCTGCTCCTTTTTACTGTTTCCACTCTCAACTTGAACTGATGCACTCTAGGTTTAGACTCTCCTATCTTTGGCTAAAATACTGTGGCTATTCACCTTATCTGTGCACCTTATATAGATCTGATACACAACTCTTAAAGCACCCTGATGGGCTCCAAAGACAAATGTCCCTGCCTATCCAACGTCTCCCTTCAGACCTGATGAAATTGGCGTAAACCCTTTTGCACCCTCTCCAATTTACAAACAACCTCAATGTGTCAAACGCTGTATTTAATATCCTGACCTGTGAAAGCATCAGCGACAAACACATTCTTCACCTCCCTGCCCGTCACCGTTGCATCTTCCATGGCAATGTGTACATGCACCCCGACATCTCTCCGTTCTATAAAGCTCCCCGTTTACTGTGTATGTCCTGCCCTGGTTTGTCTCAGCAAAGTACATCGCCTCACCTTCACATGAATAAATTCCACCTGCCGTTCCTGTGCCCATTGGCCCAGTTCACAGGCATCCCATTTACTCTCAGGTAACATTCTTCACTCTCCACAATGTCACCAATTTGACTTTCATCTGCAAGATGACTAACCGTGTAACCTACATACACACCCAATCGTGTATATAAATAAGGAACAACAGTGGGCTCTGTCTCCAGTCTGAAAAACAACCCTCTACCAACATCCTCTGCGACCTTCAGGTAATGTTGTGTTCCATCCGCTAGTTCACCCCGGATTCCATGAGATCCAACCTTCCAGAGCGGCCTCCCATGCGGTGTGTAAAAGTTGCATCTCTCGGAGGGCAGTGAATATCTGGCATGTTGTGCCCAGGGTGGTGGTAAAAAGCTGAGTTGTTGGATATGTGCAACTTGGCTACAAATAAATATTTGATAGATTGAAAATATAAGATGATGGGGAACTCACACAGAAGAGGAATTGGTGCCAGCTTAGATCAGCCATGATCACATTGAATGGAGGGGCAAGCCTGAGGAGCAGATCCTAATCCTGCTCCTGTTTTCTTGTGTTCCTTTCCTCCTGTGTACCGATATATTGACAGACTTGACACAGAGGGAATGCAGCAAAGATTAACAATACTTGTCCCTGGGACAATGAGTTTGTTGTGCGGGGTGAGATTGACGAGACTGGGCCTGTGTACTTGAGTGTTTCAGTGTAGTAGAGGAGATCTCAGTGGGCTGGATGCAGGGAGGATGGTTCCCCTGTCAGAGGGGTCTGGAGAGCGGGCACTCTCTCAGAATGTGGGCTGCACCGTGTAGCACAGAGATAAGGAGACATTACTGCACGCAGGGACTGGGGAACGACCCTGCACCGGTGGCTGTGGAGACTCAGTCATTCAGTGCTCTTGGAGCTGAGAGCCATGGTTGTACATTACAGAGTCTGGCCCTTCGGCCCATCATGTCCATGACCATCTTTTCCCCAGCTATACGAATCGATCTGCCCACATTCCAACGGTATTCTTCTGCACCTCACCTATTTAAGTACCTCCAATATATTGATGATATTGTAGTTAGTCCAAACGAGCGGTATTATCCAAATACTTTATTGGTATAAAACCCGTGACAAACGCAACGCACTTCTTCTTGGACTACACTAACTTCGCGAACTAATCTAATCTCTATCTACAGTTTGGCGCCAAGCATTTAAATACCCCGCGCTCCCTCACCCCGTGACCGTAAACCAATCCGAGGGTTCTACTACCTGGCCAATCCCTATGTCCCTACATGACCCCCCCCAGAACCCTCGAAACCATACCTCACGGGCGCCCGAACCTTTCGCCCAGAATGTGTACGGAGGGGGGAAACCGATACCCCCAGCGTGACAGGAGGCGGGGTGGACGCTGCCGCTGGAGGCGATGGGGGGTCCACTGGAGCGGAGGGTGTAGGTGACGGGGGGCACTTGATCAACAACGGCAGCCCGGGCCCAACCATAGGCGGCGGAGTCCCAAGAGGTGGTAAACTGGGCGCTGCTGGCGGGACCAGTCGAGCAGCTCCAGGCCGGCCCCGGCGCGGCGGCTGAGCCACCGACACGGGGAGGTCCTGGTCCAAATGGGCCGGCTTGAGACGGGACACTGAAACAAGCTCCTGACGATTTCCTACCTGCAAGGTGAAGGTTACAGTCCCTCTTTTGAGCACCTGGAACGGGCCCTGGTAAACCGGCTGGAGAGGGGGGCGGTGGCAATCTTTCCGAAGAAACACGAAATCACAGCTCCGCAATTCCGACGGAACGTGAACTGCTGTGCTTCCGACTGGAGGTCGGGACTGGAGCCAGAGAACCCACCCGTTCCCGGAGGGAGCCCAAGACTGACGTGACGGATGGCGGCAAGGCGGGAGTGGAAGGGAGAATGTCGCCCGGCACCCGCAGGGGCGAACCGTAGACGAGCTCAGCCGAAGATGTGCCCAGCTCAGCCCGGGGGGCCGTACGAATGCCGAGGAGGACCCAAGGCAGCTGGTCAGCCCAATCGTAGCCAGTCAGGCGAGCACAGAGGGACGCCTTCAGCTGCCGATGGAAACGCTCAACCATCCCGTTGGCTTGGGGATGATAGGCGGTGGTCTGCTGTAAGCGCGAGCCATACAGCTGTGCCAGCGCGGCCCAGAGGGACGAGGTGAACTGGGCCCCCCGATCCGTAGTGATAATAGCCGGGACCCCGAAACGAGCCACCCAATGCAACGCCAGGGTCCGTGCACAGGAGGCCGCCGAGGTGTCCGACAACGGGAGCGCCTCCGGCCAACGAGTGAACCGATCAACCACCGTCAGTGGGTGAGTGTAACCCCTAGAATAGGGCAATGGATCCACCAAATCCACATGGATGTGGAAAAAACGGACGGGGGGAACCTCAAATCTCTGGTATGGTGGCTGGACATGACGATGGACTTTGGAGGTCTGGCACGGAATGCAGGCGCATGCCCAGGCTGCCACCTGCTTTCGCAGGCCATGCCAGATAAACCGGTCAGCCACCATGGCTGAAGTCGCTCTGATGGACGGATGTGCCAGGCATGGCCTCAAAAACCTTACGCCGCAGAGCGGCAGGCACCACCGGGCGAGGGCGTGGGAGGGAAACATCACACCACAACTTGGTACCTGTGGGGCCACACGCCACCTGCTCTAAACGCAGTCCCGGGGTTGTGGAGGCGTACACCGCGGCAGTCCCTTCCAGGCGCTGAGCCTCCGCTAGCTCCTGGAAATCCACCTGTTTACCAACCACGGCTACGGAGGGAATGGCCGGCCGGGACAGGGCATCAGCAACGGCATTCAGCCTACCCGCAATATGACGGACATCGGTCGTAAACTCCGAAAGCAGGGTTAGGTGCCGCTGCTGGCGAGCCGACCATGGATCAGAAACCTTAGCAAAAGCGAATGTCAGAGGTTTGTGATCCGTGTAGGCCACGAAAGAACGGCCTGCTAAAAAATAACGGAAGTGGCGGACTGCTAAATAAAGGGCCAGGAGCTCCCTATCGAACGCACTGTACTTGAGCTCCGCTCGAGAGAGCTGCCTGCTGAAAAACGCCAGAGGCTGCCAATTACCGTCGACCTGCTGCTCCAAAACCCCACCCACCGCCACGTCTGAGGCATCCACCGTCAGAGCTGTGGGGGCGGAGGAGCGCGTGTGCACCAGCATGGTGGCGTTGGCGAGGGCCTGTTTGACCGCAACAAAAGCCGTCTCCGCCGCTACGGACCATACCAACTCAGCGGGATTACCCGCGAGACATTGAAAAAGGGGGCGCATAACCCGAGCTGCTGCAGGCACGAACCGATGATAGAAATTGACCATGCCCACGAATTCCTGCAAGCCCTTGATGGTTGTCGGGCGGGGGAAAGAGCGGACCGCGTCCACCTTAGCTGGTAAAGGAGTGGCACCGGCCGGAGTAACCCGGTGACCCAAAAAATCCACTGCGGACAGGCCGAATTGGCATTTGTCCGGATGGAGAATCAGGCCATTGTCTTGCAGCCTCTGGAACACCGTGCGGAGGTGGACCAAGTGCTCCTGGACCGAACGGCTGGCAATCAAAATATCATGAAGATAAATAAAGACAAACGGCAACCCTCGACCCACCCGGTCCATCAGACGCTGGAATGCCTGAGCTGCATTTTTAAGGCCGAAAGGCATACGCAACCACTCAAACAGTCCGAACGGAGTAATGGTCGCTGTTTTTGGAATGTCCGGCGGGTGGACCGGGATCTGATGGTATCCCCGCACCAAATCAATTTTTGAAAATATTGTCGCCCCCTCCAGGCTAGCTGAAAAGTCCTGAATGTGTGGAATCGGGTAGCGGTCCGGCCGTGTTGCCGCGTTGAGTCGACGGAAGTCACCACATGGTCTCCACCCCCCAGGCGCTTTGGAAACCATGTGCAAGGGGGAGGCCCACGGACTACTCGAAGGCTGAATAATTCCCAACCTCTCCAAGTTTAGGAACTCCTCTCGCGCCCTGGCCAGCTTGTCGGGTGGGAGGCGCCGTGCCCGGGCAAAAACCGGCGGCCCCTCGGTTGGGATGAAATGGACGACCCCGTGCTTCTCCGAAAGTGAATCAAAACGCTGGACGAGGAGCTGCGGGAAGTCGGCTAGGACCGCATCGAACTGACCGGGAGCCGTGGTAATGGATTGGATAACTAGGCTGGGTGGGGCGGCGCTTGTAGAAGCCTCTGGTCCAGTACCCCGAGGCCGTACATCAGCCGAGGGCTGCAGGCCCCTCCCTCGGACGTCTGCGACCAAAGAAAACGCCCATAGAAAATCTGCCCCCAATATGGCCTGGCCCACATCCGCAACGATGAATTCCCAACGGTAAGTTCTGGACTCGAAGGACAGGGACATAGTCCTTTTACCGTATGTACGGATGGTGCTACCATTCACTGCAATTAGGGGCGGGCCCTTTTCCCCCACTCGAACTTCACAGTCATAGGGGGGCACAATACTTACGACCGCTCCCGTATCCACTAGGAAAACGATCCCGGTACTCTGATCCGTAGCGTAGAGGCGGTGGTTACGGCCAATCGAGACTGCCTCTACAGTCGATCGGCCCAAGCGTTTCCCGGAAACGAACACGGGGATCTACAGCTTCGTGCCTCGCTGCCCCACCGCCGATGGAAAGAGCACCAGCCACGCCTATCCGGCTCTGTTGGTCGAGCCCGCTGCCAATGAACAGGCGCCGCCGCCCTCTCTTGGCGGGCCGACTGCGAAATAGCGGCCGATACGTCGCTCTCCCGGCCGTACCCCCGACTGCCGCTGGGCCTCGAGACCCGGTTAACGGAGCCGTCTCGGGTGTTGCGCTCCCTAACGAGCGTGTCGGCCTTCTCGGCGAACGCTACCGGATCTTCAAAAGAGACGTCCGCCAACACCAACCTGACGTCCCCAGGTAGCTTCTCCCGAAAGGCCGCTTCAAATATCATGCATGGCTGATGGTCGCCCGCCAAAGTCAGCATCTCGGACATCAACTCCGACGGCAGCCGTTGCCCCAGGTCCGGCAAATGGAGGAGCTTCAGAGCCCGCTGGTTCTGGCCCCAGCCGAAGGTCCGCAGCAGGAGCTTCTTGAGCCCCACGTACTGGTTCGTTTGGGGTGGACTGGTCAGGTATCGGCTGACCCGCGCAGCCACCTCCGCCTGCAGACAGCTCACCAGGTGGTGGTACTTCTCCTGGTCTTCCTCCACCTTTTTAAGATGGAACTGTGATTCTGCCTGCACAAACCACAGGTGCGGCTGATGGGCCCAGAACGGCGGTAGATGAATCTCACCCGCGCTCGCTCCCGCCTGCGACGTGCTGCTGCTTGCTTCTTACGTTCGAGGTCACCAATGTAGTGAGTCCAAACGAGCGGTATTATTCAAATACTTTATTGGTATAAAACCCGTGACAAACGCAACGCACTTCTTCTTGGACTACACTAACTTCGCGAACTAATCTAATCTCTATCTACAGTTTGGCGCCAGGCATTTAAATACCCCGCGCTCCCTCACCCCGTGACCGTAAACCAATCCGAGGGTTCTACTACCTGGCCAATCCCTACGTCCCTACAATATCTCACTCCACCACCTCCTCTGTAGCATGTTCCAGATATCACCCACTCTCAGTGTAAATCTATGTACTAAACCTCTTGTTTGTTTGTTTGTTCATGAACTACAGCCAAAACGGTACACGATAGCGATTTTAAGCCCACCTTACTCACCGTCATCCCTTTGGTGCTAATGGAAGAAGTTTCATTGAAATCGGTGTTAGATTTTTTAAGTTATTCGCATTTTCATGTTTAAATCTATCTCTTAGGGAGGGAGTGAGGTAGGGGGGAGGGAGGGAGAAGTGTGGGGGGGGAGTGAGGGAGGGAGGGGAGGAGAGGGAGATTGGGGGAGGGGAGGAGAGGGTGCTGTACCAATGCAGGAGAGGTTTGGGGCCCAACGTGTCCACTTGGTCCAGTAAAACCTAAATCTCAGGTATACTTTTAAATACTTTGCTCTCAATATAAACCAACACTCTCGTGATTTGATATCCCTGCATGTGAATAAGGTTTAGATAATTACCCTGCATCCTGCTGCAGACTTTGACAACCTTCCCCGCTATCCACAATTTTCGCTTCCTCCCCAAACTTACTAATCACACCTCCCACATTCACATCCAGGCCATGATCATATAACATAAACAGCAAATGTTGCAGCACCGATCTCTGCTACACACCACCAGCCACAGACCTCCAAGCAGAAAAATCATCCTTCTACCGATACCTTCTACCTCCAACCACCAAGCCACATGGATCCATTTCACCAGCTCGCCTTGGATCCCACCTGCCTTCGCATTCTGGACCAGCCTTGCACGCGGAACATTGTCAAGTCCCTCAGTGAAGTTCATATATTGGTTCACAATGAGATCAGTGTGTTAGTTGTACACACCCATCAAATCCACCCGTGAATCCGCTCTCTTTCAACAACCCCACAACCACAAGTCTCCACCCATTCTGCCCAACACCCGATCATTCAACCGCTGCTTCCTTCCATGGTCCAAGCCACCCCTCCCTCTCTCTCACCCTCCACTCGTAGAAACAGGGGCAGGTCATCTGGCCGCTCGTGTCTGCCCCCTTTCACTGTGATCATGACGACCCCACCACGCACCTCTACCTCCTCTTTAACAACCTCAAATTACCTCTAACCTCTATATCCTCCTGCTCCGAGCTGCCTGCATATGTGAGTAGCCTCCCCCCCCTTCGTTTCTCCTTCACCACCGCAATCTCCCAATCCTCCTCACTCTCCACACCCGTCCTCCCCGTCCACCCTCCCCCACCTCACGAAATTCCCCTCGCCATCCCTGGATTAAAAACTCCTGGAGAGTTGTCTGTTGATCACCCGATGTTGTTGTGGTTGAAGCCCCGGGCGGGTTTCAGTTGTCTGCCCGCCTGTGCCTGAGGCCAAGCGGCCTCTCCCCCGGTCCCGGGGCCGCGCTGCCCGAGTCTCCCCCCCCGGGGACTCTCTGATTCTCTGCTTCTCCCCCCAGTCTCCGTCACCCTGGATGTGGAAACAGCGCATACGGAGCTCGAGGTGTCTGAGGATCGGAAGAGGGTGAGATGCACCGGGATAGAGAGGAGTCTCCCTGACACCGGGAAGCGGTTTACAGACTGGCCGTATGTGCTGGGATCGGAGGGGTTCACATCGGGGAGACATTACTGGGAGGTGGAGGTGGCGGGGAGTGAGGGCTGGAGTCTGGGAGTCGCCGCAGAGTCTGTGGACAGGAAGGGACCGGTCACACTGACCCCGGAGACTGGAGTCTGGAGCATCTGGCGGGAGGGTGACGGGTTTGATGCATTCACCTCCCCTCCATCCCCTCTCCCCGCCCGTCCCATCCCTGGGAGGGTGGGAGTTTATCTCAGTTACGAGTCCGGGACAGTTTCATTTTACGACGCGGCCACCAAGTCCCATCTCCACACCTTCACTGGGAATAAATTCACGGAGAATCTTTATCCTTTCTTCGGGACTTGGGGTGTAGACAAGTGGCTGAGAATCTGCTCCGGTTCCGCTCCGGGTGTGTAAAAGGGTCCGGTCCCGAGACCGGCGTCAGGAGCGGGGCTCAGGGGCTGTGGGGCAGAAACCCGGTGGACAACAGGTCGGCGCTGAACGGCTCCCATTTAATCCCCAAACTGCAACACGACCTCCCAACTTCCATCCTCAATACTCTGACTGACGAAGGCCAATGTGCCAAAAACATTTTTGACCGCCTTATCTACCTGCGACTCGACCTTCAAGGAACCATGCCCCTGAACCCCTAGATCCCTCTGGTCTACGACACTCCCCAGAGGACTACCATTCACTGTGTGGGTCCTGCCCTTGTTCCACGTCACAAAATGCAACACCTCGTTACAACATCGCGGGCTCCAGTCTGCGACCCGCCGGCGCGCACATCACCCGCTGTGGCTCCGCTCACGTTTGTAACTCTTCACCTTTAACTTGACGTTTAATAAAGTCTTAAAAAAAATAACCCGTGTTTGAGTTCTCTCCGCGTCCCCGCGTCACGGTACAGAGATCGCTTCAAACAGCAGACACGAGGATCCGTGGATACTGGGTTTACAAAAGGAAAAAGACACACAGAGTGCTGGAGTAACTCAGCGGGTCAGGCAGCATCTGTGGAGAACATGGATAGGTGACGTTTCACAGAGTGCTGGAGTAACTCAGCGGGTCAGGCAACATCTGTGGAGAACATGGAGAGGTGACGTTTCACAGAGTGCTGGAGTAACTCAGCGGGTCAGGCAGCATCTGTGGGGAACATGGATAGGTGACGTTTCACATAGTGCTGGAGTAACTCAGCGGGTCAGGCAGCATCAGTGGAGAACATGGATAGTTGACGTTTCACAGAGTGCTGGAGTAACTCAGCGGGTCAGGCAGACATCTGTCGAGAACATGGATAGTTGACGTTTCACAGAGTGCTGGAGTAACTCAGCGTGTCAGGCAGCATCTGTGGAGAACATGGATAGGTGACGTTTCGGTTCGGGACCCATCTTCAGACTGAAAGGTGTTGGGGGGGGGGGTGAAGCTGGAAAAGAGGAGCTGCAGGACATAACCTGGAGAATGATAGGTGGATAAAGGTGAAGGCGGAGTTTGATCGGCAGACAGTTGGACAAAGACCAGAGTTCAAAAGACAGAAGGTGTGAAACAAGAAGATAAAGGTAGACACAAAATGCTGGAGTAACTCAGCGGGTCAGGCAGCATCTCTGTTGAGAAGGAACGGGTGAGGTTTCGGGGCGATACACTTCTTCAGTCTCCCGCCCCCTCCCCTGACATCAGTTAAACCGGCATCTGCGGGGTTTTTTTTATCCTATACGAGAAGATAATGTTCACCACTGCTCTCTTGCAATTGCAACTTTTGTCTTTTTATGTAGGAAGAAGGAACTGCGGAAACTGGTCGATACAGAAAAGGACATAAAATGACACATGGACACAAAATGATGGAGTAACAACGGGTCAGGCAGCATCTGTGGAGAACATAGATATCCATGATCTCCAGGGTTGGTGCCTGTCCCGCTGGGTTACTCCAGCAATTTGTGACCTTGTGTCTTTTTATGTTTAGTGTATAGATTACAGTTTGAGAGCGGAAACAGGCCCCTCGGCCCACCGTGTCCCCGCCGATCAGAAATACACTCTTTCTATCCTACACGCTAGGGACAATTCAGGTCACGCCTAGGTTTGCTGAGCAAAACACTGCAATAGCCGGGCGGACCACCCGCGCCCCCCTGCCGCGAGTAGTGCGGAATCGGTGCGCCTGACGGGCTGACGATCGCCTCACGGGAGGGGGTACGGCACGGTCTGAATGGACGATGAACCATATAGGACCGTGTCGGGCGCCTCCCAGAGCAGCAGAGAACCCCGGCTTCGGACCGTGTCGGAAACGGTGCCAGGAGATCGACAACTGGTCACGACACGGCGGTGCACGTTGCCGCGTACTCGGGGTTCGCCAGCGTGTACGTGGATACATGGCTCTGTGTGCATTATTTGGTAGTGTAATAAAATACCTTGGTACATAAAACTCTGTTGTCAGAATCCGGTGATCTATCAAACACACAACACCTCCTTCTACAATCATTCTGTAGAGGGTCTTGACCCGAAACCTCGTCTACCCCAAATTCCCCAGAGATGCTGCTTGGCCCGTGGAGCTTTGTGTCAATTTTCTGTAAAGCAGCTTCTGCGGTTCCTCGTGGGCCCCTGGTGATCAACGTCAGGCTGGGCTGTGAGTGGGGAGGGTCTGGATCACTGTGCTGCTCTCCGGGGCTGGAGGGGTTAACAGGGCGGGCAGGCGGAAACTAAGTAAGTAGTGGGGGGGAGGGGGGTTGACAAATTGGGAATATGAAGATGGAGTTAAAGCGGAAGCGAATACAGGAGAAACTGTAAAGGACTCTCGAATGAATGGGAAGGGAAGTTCTAGAAGGGAAATGGGAGCAAGGTCAGGGCCAATTGTGACCGGTGTGACAGGGGAGGTTAATACCGAAGTTAAAGTGTTGTATTTAAATGCGCGAAGTATAAAAAATAAAGTGGATGAGCTTGAGGCTCAGTTAGACATTGGCAAGTATGATGTTGTGGGAATCACTGAGACGTGGCTACAAGAGGACCAGGGCTGGGAGCTGAATATTCAGGGATACACAACATATAGAAAAGACAGACAGGTGGGCAGAGGGAGTGGGGTCGGTCTGTTGGTAAGGAATGACATTCACTCCCTTGCAAGGAGTGACATAGAATCAGGAGATGTAGAATCAGTATGGATAGAGATGAGGAATTGTAAGGGTAAAAAGACCCTAATGGGAGTCATCTACAGGCCCCCAAACAGTAGCTTCGACATAGGGTGCAAGTTGAATCAGGAGCTAAAATTGGCATGTCACAAATGTAATGCTACGGTTGTCATCGGAGATTTCAACATGCAGGTAGACTGGGAAAATCAGGTTGGTAATGGACCTCAGGACAGAGAGTGCCTCCGAGATTGATTCTTAGAACAGCTTGCACTGGAACCGACCAGGGAGTAGGCAATTCTGGATTTAGTGTTATGTAATGAACCTGACCTGATAAGGGGACTTGGGGTAAATGAGCCATTAGGAGGCAGTGACCACAATATGATAAGTTTTACTCTACAAATTGAGAGGGAGAAGGGAAAATCGGAGGTGTCAGTATTACAGTATAGCAAAGGGGATTACAGAGGAATGAGGCAGGAGCTGGCCAAAATTGACTGGAAGGAGGACCTAGCAGGGATGACTGCGGAACAGCAATGGCAGGTATTCCTGGGAATAATGCAGAAGTTGCAGGATCAATTTATCCCAAAGAGGAGGAAAGATTCTAAGGGGAGTAAGAGGCACCCGTGGCTGACAAGGGAAGTCAAGGACAGCATAAAAATAAAAGTGAAGACGTATAACATAGCAAAGACGAGTGGGAAGCCAGAGGATTGGGACTCTTTTAAAGAGCAACAGAAGATAACGAAAAAGGCAATACGGGGAGAAAAGATGAGGTACGAGGGTAAACTAGCCAATAATATAAAGGAGGATAGTAAAAGCTTTTTTATGTATGTGAAGAGGAAAAAAATAGTCAAGGCAAATGTGGGTCCCTTGAAGACAGAAGCAGGGGAATTTATTATGGGGAACAAGGAAATGGCAGACGAGTTGAACCGGTACTTTGGATCTGTCTTCACCAAGGAGGATACAAACAATCTCCCAGATGTTCTAGTGGCCAGAGATCCTAGGGTGACAGAGGAACTGGAGGAAATCCACATTAGGCAGGAAAAAGTTTTGGGTAAACTGATGGGACTCAAGGCTGATAAATCCCTAGGGCCTGATGGTCTGCATCCCAGGGTGCTTAAGGAGGTGGCTCTAGAAATTGTGGACGCATTAGTGATTATTTTCCAATATTCTATAGATTCCGGGTCAGTTCCTGTGGATTGGAGGGTAGCTAATGTAATCCCACTTTTCAAGAAAGGAGAGAGAAAACGGGAAATCATAGACCAGTTAGTCTGACATCAGTGGTGGGGAAGATGCTGGAGTCAATTATAAAAGATGAAATTGCGGAACATTTGGATCGAAGTAACAGGATTGTTCCGAGTCAGCATGGATTTACGAAGGGGAAATCATGCTTGACTAATCTACTGGAATTTTTTGAGGATGTAACTAGGAAAATTGACAGGGGAGAGCCGGTGGATGTGGTGTACCTCGACTTTCAGAAAGCATTCGACAAGGTCCGACATAGGAGATTGGTGGGCAAAATTAGAGCACATGGTATTGGAGGTAGGGTACTGACATGGATAGAAAGTTGGTTGACAGACAGAAAGCAAAGAGTGGGGATAAATGGGTCCCTTTCAGAATGGCAGGCAGTAACTAGTGGAGTACCGCAAGGCTCGGTGTTGGGACCGCAGCTATTTACAATATACATCAATGATTTGGATGAAGAGATTAAAAGTACCATTAGCAAATTTTCAAATGATACAAAGCTAGGTGGCGGTGTGAACTGTGAGGAAGATGCTATGAGGTTACAGGGTGACTTGGACAGTTTGTGTGAGTGGGCGGATACATGGCAGATGCAGTTTAATGTGGATAAGCGTGAGGTTATCCGCTTTGGTGGTAAGAATAGGAAGGCAGATTATTATCTGAATGGTGACAAGTTAGGAAAAGGGGACGTACAACGTGATCTGGGCGTCCTAGTGCATCAGTCACTGAAAGGAAGAATGCAGGTACAGCAGGCAGTGAAGAAAGCCAATTGCATTTTGGCCTTCATAACAAGAGGAGTTGAGTATAGGAGCAAAGAGGTCCTTCTGCAGTTGTACAGGGCCCTAGTGAGACTGCACCTGGAGTACTGAGGAATTTGAGGAAGGATATTCTTGCTATTGAGTGCGTGCAGCGTAGGTTTACCAGGATAATTCCCGGAATGGCGGGACTGTCCTATGTTGAATGACTGGAGCGACTAGGTTTGTATACACTGGAATTTAGAAGGATGAGAGGGGATGTTATCGAAACGTATAAGATTATTAAGGGATTGGACACGTTCGAGGCAGGAAACATGTTCCCAATGGTTGGGGAGTCCAGAATCAGGGGCCACAGTTTAAGAATAAGAGGTAGGCCATTTAGAACAGAGATGAGGAAAAACCTTTTTAGTCAGATAGTTGTGAATCTGTGGAATTCTCTGCCTCAGAGGGCAGTGGAGGCCAGTTCCCTGAATACATTCAAGAGAGAGCTAGATAGAGCTCTTAAGGATAGCGGAGTGAGGGGGTATGGGGAGAAAGCAGGAACGGGGTACTGATTGAGAATGATCAGCCATGATCACATTGAATGGCGGTGGGTACAGGCTCGAAGGGCCGAATGGCCTCCTCCTGCACCTATTGTCTATTTTCTATTGCCATTGGCTTTCTTCACTGCCTGCTGCACCTGCACGTTTACTACTGTTTTTTGTTTTGGTGGGGGTGGGGGGGGGGGGGGGGTGAATGAAATGTCTGATTTCTATAACTATTAATAGACTTCTGAATGAGTTCTGCATGTCCATGTATAAGTAATGTTGTGTGGAACTGCAGGCCCATCCACTTTGTGGTCAACACTCCCAACGTGTGGTGATCCGCTGCACTACAGGGCCGGCCACTGTGATCAACACTCCCACCGTGTGGTGATCCGCTGCACTGCAGGGCCGTCCCCTTTGTGGTCTGCAGGCAGGCAATAGACAATAGACAATAGGTGCAGGAGGAGGCCATTCGGCCCTTCGAGCCATCACCGCCATTCAATGTGATCATGGCTGATTATTCTCAATCAGTACCCCGTTCCTGCTTTCTCCCCATACCCCCTGATTCCGCTATCCTTAAGAGCTCTATCTAGCTCTCTCTTGAATGCATTCAGAGAATTGGCCTCCACTGCCTTCTGAGGCAGAGAATTTCACAGATTCACAACTCTCTGACTGAATTTTTTTTCCTCATCTCAGTTCTAAATGGCCGACCCCTTAATTAAACTGTGGCCCCTTGTTCTGGACTCCCCCAACATTGGGAACATGTTTCCTGCCTCTAACGTGTCCAACCCCTTCCTTAATAAACTTATACTTTTCGATAAGATCTCCTCTCATCCTTCGAAATTCCAGTGTATACCATACCTCTCCCCCCCCCACTCCCACGGCCCCTCTCTCCCTCTCCTCCTACCATCCGTCTCCCCACACCTCCTCCCCCATTTCCCCTCCTGCTCTCCCCACGTCGCTCAATATTTGCCCACTTCTTCTCTCCCCGTCACATTGCTCCCTCCCCTCCACCTCTCCCCATCGCTCCGCTCTCTCTCCCCACACTCCTCCTCCTTTCCACTCCTCCCCTTTAACCTCCCCACACACCTCCCTTTCCGTCCACACTCCTCCCCTCTTTCTCACCACACTCCTCGCTCTCTCTCTCTCTCTGGATAAGCAGAGACATTATCAGTGTGGTCAGTGATGGGTCTGGATAAGCAGTGACATTATCAGTGTGGTCAATGATCGGTCTGGATAAGCAGTGACATTATCAGTGTGGTCAGTGATGGGTCTGAATAAGCAGTGACATTATCAGTGTGGTCAGTGATGGGTCCGGATAAGCAGTGACATTATTAGTGTGGTCAGTGATGGGTCTGGATAAGCAGTGACATTATCAGTGTGGTCAGTGATGGGTCTGGATAAGCAGTGACATGATCACATTAAATCGATGTTTTACATTTGATACGATGTAAAATAAAGAATCCTTTCTTTTTTCCTCTTCAGTTTTTATTGATTTTTCACAGAGATATATACAAAACAGTACAACACCATCGACATAATTAAAATAAAATAAGAAAAACATCATAAATAAATGAATAAATAAACAAAGGAGATAAATAAATGAACACATTTGAATACGACAGTATGGTACACCTACCAAATAAAATATAAAAAAGTAACAATGATTGGTTATCAAGAGATATTTCAATATTCGCACAAACATACCATCTCGTTCTATATAACACAATCTTCCAATATCTAGCTTTGTATTTATCTAGTTCGTGTCATGGCTCAAATAAACGATCAATTTTCCCCACATCTTCTCAAATAATCCCTTCTTTTTAATTCACATGTTCGACTCTAAAGGGTTAACGCAGGTTCAATATCCATAATTAATCTAAACTTTAATGAGCACTAATTCCACCTTGCTGATCTATCCACGCTGGTAAACACGGCAGCTGAAGATGCGTTGACTTGTTATTTTATTCTTAATTAACACAGGTTAGAAATGCTAATTGCCTCTCCGGCATACACTTGAAAGAATAACACATAATGCTGAAAATTAAAATGCAGCTTCAGATCTGAGAAAGGGGGAGTTGTATAAATGTGCTGTGTACTTCTCCCAGTGGGGAATATTAGTTCCAGCCGGTGAACACTAGCTGTGGCTCTGTTCAATCTGCAGTTTATTTTGTGGTGAACTACTTCAGACTAGTTGACAGGTAGGTGTGAATTCAAATCCACAGACCAGACAGCAAAGTCGGTCTGAGAGTAAATGTTCAACTCATCCGTCTGGGCTGTCCAAACAGCGGCACAGAGAAAGCTGCCACACACGCAGACTTCATTTATGTGCTTATTTATCAAGCAATTCAAGAGAGCATATCTCCCATCATGTAGTGTAAACCTGGCACTCGTGGAAACTGAAATAAACACTTCAATGATCAGGGACTGTTATTAAAAATGACCAATGTATATGACAGGCAATTATAATGTTTTCTGCTTAATCTGCATCTTTGAGAAGAGTGGACATCTATTGATGTTTAATTCCCCTGATTTCAAGGCTCGAGTTCAGTGGTAATAAAATATCCAAGGGCCATTTAATAGCAGTTTGTCTGTTAGTGCTGTACCTGGCGCAGTGATATTATCAGTGCGGTCAGAGGTAGGTCTGGATAAGCGTTGGCATTTTCAGTAATGAATCTCATCTGTAATGAGCTCTCACGGCATCTTGTTGTTCTATCCACGTTGGCGGGTGCACACGTATTTATTTGTTATTTTCACTTTAATAGGCAGCAGTGCTAATGAGTCGATAACTTTCTGCGGGGTACGATTGAAAGAATAACACATTATGTGTCTCTCCCAACACATCTCACTCTCTCTCTCTCTCTCTCCCCCTCCTCACCTTCTCTGTCCTCTCTCTCTCCCCACTTTTCCGATTCTGCTTTCCCACCTGCTCCCCTCTCCCCACACTCCTCCACACTCTCTCCCCACACTCCCCTCTGTCTTGCCACCTCCTCCAATCACTCTCCCCATACTCATCCCCCTCTCTCCCCACTCTCTCCCCACTCTCCTCCCACTATCCATCCGCACACTCCTGCATTCTCCCCACACACTAACCACTCCTCCTATTCTTTCCCCCACACTCCTCCCCTCTCTCCCCCACATGCTTCCCCATCTCTCTCTCCCCTCGCACATCCCCCTCTCTGCCCACAATCCTACCCCTCACATTCTCCACACTCCCCCTATCTCTCCCCATGCTCCACCGCACTCTCTCTCCCCACTCCTCTCATTCCCACACTACTCACCCTCTCTCCCCAATCCTCCCCCTGTTTGTCATAAGGTCGTAACTGATAGTAGAATTAGAGAGAGGGAGCGAGAGAGAGTTGTGTGTGAGAGAGAGAGGGGGTAGGGGGAGGGGGAGAGAGGGCTCTGTATATGTGGGGGTGGTGGGGGAAATCTTATTTTCTAATCTCCTCTTCAACGGAGATGCGACCTTTCCCGTGTCGTATCTCCGTTCGCGCTACGGCCTAACACCGTGGAGTCGGCGGCCTCCAGCTGGGATCGACCTTGAACACTCCGGTCGCAGGGCCTGGACTTACCATCACGGAGGCTTCGGCCGTGGGCCCTGCAGACCACAACATCGGGAGTTCGCAGGTCCCTGGCTGACGACCGGCTTACGGGAGCTCCAGCCGTAGCAGCTTCGACCGCCCCGAAGCGCGAGGTTTGATTGACCCGCTCGCAGGCCCTTCATCACCCTGCGTGGCCTGGCCGCGGCACTTTCCATCGCCCGGTGGGGGCTCAGGACCTTCATAGGCCTGCTCGGCTCGGCCCTGGGGACTTTCCATCGCCCGGTGTGGGCTCAGGACCTTCATAGGCCTGCTCGGCTCGGCCCTGGGGACTTTCAATCGCCCGGTTGGGGCTTCAAAAGTCGGGAGCCTCGATCGCCTCGTGGCACCACGGGAGAAGGATGAGGAGGAGATAAGACTTTTCTTTGCCTTCCATCACAGTGAGGGTGTGCCTGGAGCAATCACTGTGATGGCTGTTTGTGTTAAAATTGTAATTGTGTGTCTCGTGTTTTTATTGTCTATTGCCGGACCCTGACGTGAGAGGACGATGGCGCTATTTGTTCGCCGCTTTTCCGTCAGGATAGTTCGTCTGTTTGTTTTTATGTCATGACTGTTTTTGTAAAGCGTCTTTGAGCACTTGGAAAATCGCTATATAAAATAAATGTTTATTATTATTATAAATATTAGCTTAATATATTGTAAATTGTGTTCTCAAATGGAGGGGGGGTCATGGTATCAAATATTAGTTTAGTTTATTATTGTGAATTTCTGAAAATGAAGTGGAGAGGGGGAGAGAGAGGGGGAGAGAGAGGAGAAAGGGAGAGAGGGGATGAGAGAGAGAGAGGGGGAAGAGAGAGAGGGAGGAGGAGAGAGAGGGGGAAGTGAGAGAGAGGTGAGATAGAGGGGGAAGAGAGAGGGGGAGAAAGGGAGAGAGAGGGGGGAGAGAGAGGAGGAAGAGAGGGGAGAGTTCAGTTTTTATTTTAACTTCTTTTATTTTATTTAGTGAAAAGGGAGGAGAGAGAGAGAGAGATAGAGAGAGAGAGAGAGAGAGAGAGAGAGAGAGAGGGGGGGGAGGGAGAGGTGGAGAGACTGGGGAAGAGAGAGAGTCTGGGGAGAAAAGGGAGAGAGGGAGAGGGCAGAGAGAGGGGGAGAGAGAGGAGAGGGGGAGAGAGTGAGGGTGAGGAAGGGGAGAGAGACAGAGTGGGTAACAAATATCAGTTTAATTTATTGTTGAATTTATTATAAAATGGAATGCGAGAAAGAATATCAAATATCAGTTTAGTTTATTATTGTGAATTAATTGATTATTGTGAGGGGAAGGGGAGAGAAAGGGGAGAGATTATTTTTAGTTTAGAAACATAACGACGTAGAAAATAGATGCAGGAGGAGGCCATTTGGCCCTTCGTACCAGCACCGCCATTCATTGTGATCATGGCAGATCATCCACAATCAGTAACCTGTGCCTGGTTCTCCCCATATTCCTTGATTCCGCTATCCCCAATAGCTATTTAATTTAGTTTAGTATATTTAGTCAAAAGGGACGAGAGGAAGATGGGGTGAGTGTGAGAGAGAGAAGGGGAGAGAGAGAGAGGGGGTGG
>NW_027602578.1:0-32579 GCF_053455715.1 Rhinoraja longicauda | reverse complement strand
CTCCCTGTATATATGCATACATATCCTATCACTCAGAATACTCACTAGTAACTTAACAGAAGTGTTAGGATCACTGGCGTATAGTTTCCATCCTTTACCCTGCAGCCTTTCGTGAATGGAGGCACAATGTTTGCCACTGTCCAGTCTTCCAGCATCTCCTGTATTTAATAATGACTCATAAACTTCAGCCAGGGCTTCCACAATTTCCTCTCTGGCTACCCACAGTGTTCTCAGTTATATCTGATCCAGTCCGGAACATTTGTCTACCTTGATTCCCATTAGAACCGTAAGCATCTATTTGACGGTAATACTGGCAGTTCTAAATTTACTTCCATTGATTGCCGTCCTCCTGTCTTTCGCCTCCGTAAAAACAGAGGAGAAATACTCATTGAGGACCTTAGCCATCTGTGTCTCCACACAGAATTGACCGCTTTAATTCCAGAGGGGTTCTACTCTCTCCAGTTACACTTTTTTGTGTTGTATATTTATAAAATCTCTTTGGATTGTCCTTAATGCCATCTGCAAGAGCTATCTCCTGGCCCCTTTTTGCCCTTCTGATATCCCTTTTAAATTTTTTCCTTAGTTCTTAAAACTCCTCCAGGGATGCACTTGATCCCAGCTGCCAAAACATGCCCCATGCCTCCTTCTTAATCTTGACCAAAGCCTCAATTTCCCTCATACACCAAGTTTCCTTATGTTTGCCTGCCTTGCCCTTCACTATAACAGGGACGTGCATGTCCTGATCTCATGTCAGCACACTAAAAAACATCACACTTTCCTGACGTTCCTTTTCCTTCAAACAATCTTCTCCGATCAACTTGATCCTCTCTCAGACCCTCAAATATGGCTTCACCACAATTTAGGATTTCAATTCATGGTAAGGCCTCTCGGTTTAGAATGATCTCCCCTGGGGAAAAAAGACTGAGTGTTGTTCGTGTCCCTCATGTTCTTGTGCACCTCAATAAGGTCACTCCTCAGCCACCAATGCTTCAAAGAAAAAAGTCCCAACCTATCCAACCTCTCCCGATAACTCAGTCCTCAAGCCCAAGTAACATTCTGAGTTGTGTTGAGTTTAGTTTATTGTCGTGTGTACCGAAGTACAGTGAAAACTTTCGTTATGTGTTAAATAATCAGCGGAAAGACAATGCATGATTACAATTGGGCCATTCACAGTTTACAGATACATGATAGAGGGAATAACGTGAATAACATTTAGTGCAAGATAAAGCCAGTAAGGTCCGAGGGTTTCCAATGAGGTAGATAGTAGTTCAGGACTGCTCTCTTGTTGTGGTAGAATGGTTCAATTGCCTGATAACAGCTGGGAAGAAACTGTCCCTGAATCTGGAGGTGTGCGTTTTCACATTTCTCTACCTTTTGTCTGATAGGAGAGGGGAGAAGAGGAAGAGAGTGCAACACGTCCTTGATTTAAAAGAGGGAGTGGCCAGGGTGCGACTTGTCCTTGATTCAAGTTCATAAGTGATAGAGCAGAATGAAGCCATCCGGCCCATCAGGTTTACTCTGCCATTCAATCATGGCTGAACGATCTTTCCCTCTGAACTACATTTTTCTGCCTTCTCCCCATCGCCCCGACACTCGTACTAATCAAGAATCCATCTATCTATCTCTGCCTTAAAAATATCCTGGTGAATCTCTACTGCATTAAACAAATATCAATTAATACTTCCCAACAGAACATTTTGTTTCTGCCCCAGTCCCTGTTTCGTCCACCCAGCAGACCCATGTCTCTCCCTTCAGTTTGTTCACACAACCATTATTGCTCCTGTCCCTTCTGGAATTGCTGCCAGCATCCTCGGTATTCCCATCCCCTGTGTCTGGTTGGTTCATCAGAGACTTCAGACCGACATTAGGCTGATTTCCACACAGTGCCGAGGCAGCTTTGCTCAATGAGAGGAGCTCTACTGAACTCCCCAGCCATGCTCCAAGTAAACTGTAAGAGTTCTGTCTTTGTGGTATTGTCCTGTTATTGTCATTAAACACATTATTGTTCAACGTCCTGTTGCAGTTTGTGGGTGATGCACTCTAGAAATTGACTGCTGCCTTTCCACATTCTAAATAGTTCATCAATATGCAAAGGTTTTAACTTGCACTTTTTGAATGAAGTGTCTTAACTTGAAACGTTGAATCTATTTCTCTTTGCTCAATCTGCTGAGTGTTTCTTCCATCTGCCAATCTCCCACCCTTCACCTGCATCCACCTTTCCCTTGCCAGGCTTTGTCCCACCCCCACCCTCACCTCTTTTACAGCTTTCCAATCAGTCTGTAGGGGCCTCATCCAAATCGTCTTCTGTCCATTTATTCAACGGTGCTGCCTGGCCCACTGAGTTTGTCCAGTACTTTGTATTTTTGCTCTATATTCCAGCATCTGCAATGTCTTGTGTCACCACCTTCTTTGTTTCCCAGTCTACCTGTATCACCACTTCATTGGAACTATGTACCTGTACCCCTCAGTGTCTCTGCGTAATTGCTGCCTGGCTTGCATTACCAAAATGCAACACATCGCATTTATCTGTATTAAAATCCATCTGCTGTTGCTTGGCTCATTGACCCAGTTGATAATGATCTTGTTGTTAGATAACCACCTTCGCTTCCACTATTCCTCCAATTTTAATTTGATTTGCAGGAGAAAGTTACAAATATTATACCTCCGTCTCCATTTAGATCTCTTCCCTACCCACCCCTGAAAGGATTGGCTCTGGTCCTAGATTCCTCAATCAGCATGGCCAGCTTTTCTTTGCCCAATCAGCTCCCTTCAATATAGCTTACTACTGTACAAGATGTATATGAAGTACTTTATATTAAATATAAATTGATAAGGGCCAAACGTGAGCAGGTGGGACCAGTGTATCTGGGACATGCTGGCCAGTGTGGGCACGTTGGGCTGAAGTGCCTGTTTCCATGCTGTATGACTCTATGAAAAGTGAATTGAATAGTCTGTGTGAAAGAGAATAAGTTGCAGGGCTGAAGGGAACTAATGAGGGAGGAATGGAAATGATGGGGTTCCTGCACCAGGAGCTGGCATCATCCAGTTGGGCCCATTGGTCTCCCCCCAGTCCCTTTTTCAATATGTGTAAAGCAGTGAAAGCAAGATGGAGGAATCATTTATGTGTTCATTTGGTTGACCTTTATACTGGCCAGAGGGAATAACTTGGAATGCTTGGTTCTTCCACGCAGAGTGGTGAATGTGCAGCCAGAGAGGGTGGTAGAATCAGAACCAATCATGGGAATTATGATTCATTTATACAGATATGTGATCAGACAAGACACAGAAGGATATGGACCTATTGTAGGTATTTGCGATTAGTCCAGATGGCCAAAAGGCTGGAATGAAATATTACGTGACAATACCAAACAT
This sequence comes from Rhinoraja longicauda, assembly GCF_053455715.1. NCBI lineage: Eukaryota > Metazoa > Chordata > Chondrichthyes > Rajiformes > Arhynchobatidae > Rhinoraja > Rhinoraja longicauda. The sequence goes on along the minus strand of NW_027602578.1, from coordinate 29,207 downwards.
AAACCAAATCCTTGATTTGGTGGTTGTGGGGCTCGTTTCTGTGCTGCTTTTATCACTGGCTCTAAATCAGAGGTTGTTGGTGCTCCTGAGTTGTTGGGTGGGTTGGGGAACCAGAGTTTGAGTGAACTTAGCTCAGTCCTACTTTAACGCTGATCATCAACCTGTCCCACAGCTGCAGACTCCACGCTCGGTGATCCGTGTGTAACCCACACCGTCCTGGATCAGCCCTGGAGGAGCTCGGGTTGTCCTAGAACTTGGTGCAGTGGCCGATGGATGGATGATGGAAATCTGAAGGAAGGGTGGTACAGATTTAGCAGGTAAACTGATCGCACGTCACAATGTGTCGGAGTTAGTGCTGGTGCTTGCATCTACAAGGATCCCAGTTCGATCCTGACATCTGGTGCTTTCTCTGTGGATTTGCATGGTCTTCCCTGGGTGGGTTTCCCCCTGGTGTTCCCGCATCCCAAATATATGCTGGTAGATGAACTGGTCCTGTGAACTCCCACTCGTGGAGGCAAGTGGCAAAATAATCAATGGAGTATTCACGGGCAGGTGAGAGGGAATAAGTTGCAGTGCTACAGGGAAATTAGGAGAGGGGGCAGAGGGCTGAGGAATCACTTTCCTGAGGGCCAGTATGATTGTGATGGGCCGATTGGAAACCTACTGTCATATATCATTTGTCATATATCAACCCCCCATTCTGGGTCAGTGAGTGGAGTATAGGGAAAGGAAACTCCGACATTCTGGAGGAAGGAAAGAGAGATTTTGGAGAGGGCAAAAAAGGGTTTCCTGGCACTGGACCAATATTGGACAGTGCGATGGTGTAGACCCCAGTCGCTCATCTTTCCCTCAGTCGGGGGCTGACTCTCTGCTTCTTGTTCCAGTTATGACAACGTGAAGATTCCCGAGAGGTCAGTTCCACCCTATAGCTGCTCTGGGTGGCGTCCCGGCTGGTTAAATGGTAGGTGGACAAGAATGTACAACTGATGCACTCTGTTACTTTAGCAAAGGTCAGAGTGATGATCCAGATCTGTACAGCTCTACAGATAAAATATAATAATAAAAAATACAATGTATTAATAAGCGCAACACTTGGTAACTGTAACAGAGCAAATACCAAAGTCTGTAGGGCAACCAAAGACACAGTCGATGGAAGATCATGGATGGTGAGGTTAGTGTTGGGAAGTGTTCAAGAGCCTGATAATTGCTGGGATAAGCTGTTCTTGAACCTGGAGGTCACAGTTTTCAGTCTCCTGCACCTTCCCGATGGCAGCGGTGAGATGAGAGCGTGGCCAGGGTACGGTCTCATCAACACTGCACAGCTATAACAAGACTTCTCTGCTTTAAGTGAATCACATTTACATTTTGCAAAGCCTGATTATGTTTATTTTAATATTCTGATTTTATTTTAATAGTGTTTGTATATTTTCAATGTTAATGTCTCTAAATATGTGTGGAAGACTTTGCGATGTTTAATGGCCAATCAGCCTGAGGCTGAGACAGGTCAGGGGTGGGTCTGTGTGTCCATTCAAGGGCCCAGTGACCCACAGGGTCTCAGGGAGCAGGTGCTGCTGTGGGGAGTGTGGGAGAGGGGGGGGGAGCAGCTCACCACTGACTGAGGCAGGTCAGACCATGGGTTGTGATCGCTGCGTGACACTGGCTCCAGATTCATTTTCCTCGCTCCACTGTGGGACCGGGTATATTTTACAATGTTTATAAACTCATTCCAGGTGCCCATCCCACGAAGCAAGAAGGGGAAGTGAAAAGGGAAGTCTGTTTTAACTGGTTTAAGAATGGTTATACAGATACCTGCGTCAAACATCAGGAGATCAGGATTAAAAACTGTGACAGTTATTTTGTGTATTATCTGAAGGGGACAAACACATCTCATGGAGTGTATTGTGCAGGTATGTTGTTCTCCATGTTGATAAAGTATTGATGCGGATGTACAGAGTGTGTATGGACCGAACCGGGAGCGGGAAATTCTGGGACGTCCTGAATCATCAGCACACAAACAGGGCTGAATATTCCAGTCCATGACAGTTCTCACCCCACTGAGATCTCCCTCTCCCCCAGTCTGATCACGCTGCTGTGCCTGAGCCTCACCACCTTGGACTGACATGTGTCCTCCACCCTGTGAATGTACTGTGACCCCTCCCCCCACCCCCACTCCCTATCACCCTCCCTATCACTGACATGTGACCCGTCTACCATCCGATGCACATGCTCCATCTGGAACACACGCAATAACTCCTGTCCACTCACCGCACCAAGTACACTTGTCCCCAACTTGCCCGTTTGCCATGGTCACACCTCCCAACCCCCAGTACTATTGCCAACCCACCCCCCCAACTGGTGAAATGCCCGTCTACCATGGCCACCCCTCCCCACCCCTGATTCTGTTTCCCACCCACCCCCCACCTGGTGAAATACCCGTCTACTGTGGTCACCCCTCCCCCGGCCTCACATGGAACCACACATCCCACATACACAAACCTGGTCCGAGGTTGATGACTGAACCTGAGCAGAAAGTCTCAGGCGGAGAAGCTGGCTCATGACAACCTGCCCCCACCATTCGACCATGGAGCACCAATCTGAGTTGCCTTCTCCTGTGCCCTGATTTGTCCCAGATCCTTGGGCTGACAGATCCTTTCATTGTGAGTGGGAACACTCTCACTTGGGACGGGGTGTTTTCTCTTCTCCACGGGACATATCCGTTCTCTCAAGGTCCCAACTGGCCCAACCCTTCCTGGCCGCCTTGACATTTTCCTGGTTATACCACCTCTCCGAAAGTCCACCCCACTCCATCCCAGCCAACCCACCTCCTCCTTTCCCAACCGTCCCACTTTTCCCATTCAGGCCACCCGCTTCCCCCCACCGTCATCAATGGAAGTGGGCCTGGATGTATCAGAGACTGGGAGACGGCAGGTGGACATGATACCAACATTGATCATCATCCTGCTTCCATCCACAGACTCCGCACGCAGTGATCCGTGTGTCAAACACACCGTCCTGGATCAGCCCTGGAGGAGCACGGATTGTTCCAACACTCAGTGCACAAATGGCCAATGGAAGTCTGATAAACTCCTTGTTGAAGGATGGTACAGATTCCACAGGTAATGTGAGGAAATCATTCTGTCAAACCAGTCGGTGTGGGGGAGGAGTGAGGGAATGGAATATGATGGAAGATCAGGTCATCAGTCATCACCGTGGGGGCAGTGAGTAAAACCTGGGATGGCAATTATCTGTGCAAAGTCTGTCCAATGAATAAAATGGAGATAATCTGGCTTTGGGAATATCGACAGAGGACAAGGTTTGGACAGATTGGGCACCACTTTCAGTAAATAAAAAAACCCGTTCAGGGGCTGACTCTGATTGTTGTTTCAGCTCCGGCGGACGGAAGATTCCAGAGTCTGCTGTTCCAGCACATCACTGCTCCGGGAAGAGCCCAGGCTGGTTAAACGGTAGGGTCAGAATGTGCAACTTTGGGACTTAGCTCTTTTGGGGGAGGGTCAGACTGATGAATGATGTCAAATCAGAGGGCCCCTCACATGCACACTGTACCCAAGCTGTCTGCCATATTCCCTCAGATATGGATCCTTGCACAGTCAGGCTGTGGAGGTCCAGCTCTCTGCGTTTCCCAGTAACGGGCTGTTGATCTGAATTTTAGTTTAGTTTAGCTTATTGTCACGTTTACCGATGTCCAATGAATAGCTTTTTGTTGCGTGCTAACCAGCCGGCAGAAGGACTCTACATGATTTCAATCGGCAGATACAATATGAAGGGAGCAACGTATAGTAACATAGAAACATAGAAAATAGGTGTAGGAGGAGGCCATTCAGCCCTTTGAGCCAGCACCGCCATTAATTGTGATCATAGCTGATCATCCACAATCAGTAACCCGTGCCTGCCTTCTCCCCATATCCTTTGATTCCACTAACCCCGAGAGCTCGATCTAACTCTCTATTAAATCCATCCAGTCATTTGGCCTCCACTGCCCTCTGTGGCAGAGAATTACACAAATTCACAACTCTCTGGGTGAAAAAGTTCCTTCTCACCTCAGTTTTAAATGGCCTCCCCTTTATTCTAAGACTGTGGCCCCTGGTTCTGGATTTCGCAACATTTCATATTTATTTTTCATATTTCAGATACAGCGCAGAAACAGGCCTTTTCGGCCCACCAATTCCGCGCCGCCCAGCGATCCCTGCACATTAACACTATCCTACACACACACTAGGGACAATTTTTACATTTTACCCAGTCAATTAACCTACATACCTACATTGGGAACATTTTTCCTGCATCTAGCTGGTCCAGTCCTTTTATAATTTTATATGTTTCTATAAGATCCCCTCTCATCTTTCTAAACTCCAGTGAATACAAGCCTAGTCTTTTCAATCTTTCCTCATATGACAGTCCCGCCATCCCAGGGATCAATCTCTTGAACCTACGCTGCACTGCCTCAATTACAAGGATATCCTTCCTCAAATTAGGAGACCAAAACTGTACACAATACTCCAGATGTGGTCTTACTAGGGCCCTATACAACGGTAGAAGAACCTCTTTACTCCTGTACTGAAATCCTTTCGTTATGAAATCCTTTCTGCACTGCCTGCTGTACCTGCACGCCAACTTTCAGTGACTGATGTACAAGGACACCCAGGTCTCGCTGCACTTCCCCCTTACCTAACCTGACACCATTGAGATAATAATCTGCCTCGTTGTTTTTGCCGCCAAAGTGGACAACCTCACATTTATCTACATTGTACTGCATCTGCCATGCATCTGCCCACTCACTCAACCTGTCCAGTTCACCCTGCAACCTCCTAACATCGTCTTCGCAGTTCACACTGCCACCCAGCTTTGTGTCATCTGCAAACCTGCTAGAGTTGCCTCTAATTCCTTCATCCAAATCATTAATATATGTGGTGAATAGTTGTGGCCCCAACACCGAGCCTTGCGGCACCCCACTCGCCACTTCCTGCTATTCTGAAAAGGACCCGTTTACTCCTACTCTGATTCCTGTCTTCCAACCAATAGTGCAAGATAATGTTTAGCAACTTCCGATTGAAGGTAGTCTGAGGGTCTCCAATGAGGTGGATAACAGATCTGGACAGCAATCTAATAATACATTTTATTTATATAGCGCTTTTCATATACTCAAAGGCGCTTTACAGAGATTTTGAGAACATAGGGAAATTAATAAATAGATAAATAAGTAAATAAATAAATGAACAGAGAAAGGAGACAGAAGGTGAGGTGACCTTCAGTGGTTGAAGGCAGTACTGAACAGGTGAGACTTCAGCGATGTTTTGAATGTGGTGAGTGTGGGGGAGTCTCTAACGGTTTAGGGTAGTGAGTTCCATAGGGTGGGAGCAGCGATGGAGAAAGCCCTGTCCCCCCAGGATCTGAGTTTAGTTATTGATTGGATGGGTCAGTTGCCTGATAACAGTTAGGAGGAAAAATTCCCTGAATCTGGTGGCGTGCATTTTCACACCTTTGCACTCATGCAAGATGGGAGAGGAGAGTAGCAGGAATCTCCAGGGTGAGGCTCCCCTTCAATATCTTGGTGGTCTTGTGGAGTTGGCGTGAGGTATAAATGGTGTCAATTGAAGGGAGGTTGGTTTGTGGGATGGTCTGGGCTTCATTCACAATTCTCTCCAATGTTTTGCGGTCTTGGATAAAACCATGCTGTGATTTAGTTCTGAATTGTTTGATTGTTTTTTATGATTAATTTTCAGAGGTTTGATTTTGTTATATGTTACTTGTAATTCATGCGCTTTATACAATCTAAGTCATTTGGTAAATAGGAATAGCTTAGCTGTGGGATCTTGCACAGCATGGACGAGTTGGGCCGAAGGGCCTGATTCCGTGCTGTATGTCTAATTGGGTGGCTGCCATTACCTATAGTTGTTGGTACCTGACAGTTGTATATGTAGCACAGTTTATCATAAAGACCAGTCTCCCCACTAATTGACTTCATCTTCACCATGCTGCATCGGAAAAACAGCCAAGATAATCAAAGTGTTGTTCCACGCCGGTCATTCCACCTTCTCCTTGTTGGGCATAAGGTACAGAAGCTTGAAAGCACGCACCATCAGACTCGGGGACAGCTGTTGTTTCTGTTATCAGGCTTCTGAACTGTTCTTCAGTAATCCAGGGTATTGTCCGATTTACCTCAACCCTATTGCGGAGATTGAACTTTGTCTCTGGAACTACTGCGTTACAATGCTGAGAACATTATTTTGCACTCAATATCTACCCTTTGCTCTGTCTTTTGTACTTTAGTTTGAGTTGATTGTTTTTATGGATGACATTATCTGATTGGATGGCATGCAAGCCAAAGTTTTTCACTGTACCACTGTACAGATGACAACATTCAACCTAAATCTAAACCGAAACAAATCAGGGGCAAACCTTGTCCCATTCAGGGGAATGACAGGCCACACCATTGGGAGCCAGGTTTCGGCAGGAATAGATAATATTTAGTTTAATACCACGGCACCAAAAAATTGAGCATTGAATATATCCCAAACGGAATATTGGTTGAAAGAGAGCATGGACTCAGGCCCTTTTGTCCCACTGTCTACACCGATTATCGGTCACCCATTCACACTAGTTCTATGTTATCCCACTTTCGTATTTACTCCCTACACATTAGACGCAATTTGCAGAGGACATTGAACCTACAAATCCTTTCGTCTTTAAGATATGCGAGGGAACATGAGCAGCTAGGGGAAAACCAACACGGTCACAGGGAGAAGGTTCAAACTCAACTCAGACAGCACCCAAGGTCAGGTACAAATTGGGATCTCTGGTGCAGTGAGGCAAAAGCTCTACCGACCACCACTGTCGCCTTCAATGTTCATAAATAGCTATATGGACTTGAGCTGCAGGTTCGTCAGCTGTTAATGCATATCCAGGCTGGCGTTTCCCATCAAACCCAGGATCTACAGGACCTCATCACCAGGAACTGGTCTCAGGGAGCAGGTGCTGCTGTGTGGAGTGTGGGCAGGTGTCAGGGGGCAGGTGGTGCTGTGTGGAGTGTGGGTAGGTGTCATGGGGCAGGTGCTGCTGTGTGGAGTGTGGGTAGGTGTCAGGGGGCAGGTGATGTGTGTGGAGTGTGGGTAGGTGTCAGGGGGCAGGTGATGTGTGTGCAGTGTGGGCAGGTGTCATGGGGCAGGTGCTGCTGTGTGGAGTGTATGTGGGGAGGGTGAGAATAGCAGAATAATTGCATTACACTGACTCCAGATTCACATTCCCCATCACTGTGGGACCGGGTGCATTTTACAATGTTTATAAACCTGATTCCAGGTTCCCATCCCAGAGTGGGAGACGGTGAGGTGACCAGGGTGGTTTGTTTTAACAAATCTGGAGGCTCCGGGGATGTAGACACCAGGACTGGAGACTCCGGGCTTGGTAACGGGTGCAGCAACAACCTGGATATCAAGGTCAAAAACTGCAGCAGTTACTTTGTGTATCAGTTGAAGCCAACAACCAGCGACGAGACTGTGTATTGTACAGGTACGTGGCCCCTTCTCTATTGACAAGAGATAGGTGAGGTTGTGTGTAAATTTTGGACTATCCCGAGTTACTAATACACACAACAAACTCCACCCGCAGTCAGTGATCACTTTACTGGATTCTCCCACACCTTGTCTGAGGTGAACTGCCAGCGTGACACTACGTACCTAGTTATAGGTCTTGTTTTATGTGACGATGAATAGCTGATCACCGTTTGCCCCGCCTTGGGCTCTCATGATTTGTCTGAGGTCAGTTTTTATTCATAGATAGCATGGAACAGAAAACAGTAGAGTTCAAAAACAAACCCTTCAGCACACATCTGCCCTGACCCGAATGCCAATTTGAACTATATCCTTCAATTCTCTGCTTTACTGTCTGAATGCAACTGCAACATTGCTGTCATATATGCTTCCATCACCACCTCATCTGTGCGTTCCAGACACCTACTGCTCTACTCCTTGTGAATCTCCTTTACACTTGTCTCTTTCACCGTATCCCTCTGTATTCTAGTAATGGAAGTCTCCACCCTAACCTACCCTTCCTTCCATCATTCTAGTTACATCTGTCGGGTCATCAGTCAGCCTTGGATACTTTGGAAAATGTAACCCAGGTTTGTCCAGATCTCCTATTGCTAATACCCTCTAATCCAGACAACATTCTGGTAAACCTCTGTGACCCCCTCTCCAACACATCTGTGGAAAGACTAAGTCTGTTCTTCCTGGAGCAGAAGGTGTTTAAAGGGATCTGATAAGATGATGAGGGATGCAGACTGCATGAAACTTTCCACTCTATCAAAGGTAGAGACAAGCAGAGGGTAAACCACCGGGTGGCGCCGTCCATGGCAGCCTCGCCTACAGTCTGTCTTGTCCTTTTCTTATTTTGTTGTTGTTAGTCTGTTGTTAAATGTATGTTTTAGTGTATCTTTAGTTTTGTATTATGTGGGTGATGGGGGTGGGGACTGAGATCGCCCCGACTGCGGAGGGTTTGACTGCCCCGACCGAGGGAGTGGGAGATGTTTATGTTCATTTTTATGTGGTTGTGTGTCTTGTTGCTAATTTGTTATGACTGTATGGCAAATTAAATCCCTTGTATGTTTTTATATACTTAACTAATAAATTAATTATAATTACAATTATACTTATGGTAATTGGGAAGATGTGGAGAAGGCAGATGAGTGAGAGTGGTGAGCACCTGGAATACACTGCCTCTGGGATTGGTTGAAGCTAAGTGATGGGCAACGTCCAAGTGTTAAGATGATCACTTCATTCGCCAAGGAATAGATGGGTACAGAGCAGATGCATGGAGATGGGACTCCTATGCAGGTGAGTACTTGGTCAGCATGGACCAGCTGGGCCGAATGGCCTGTTTCCATGCTGCACAATTATGTGAACTAAGAAATAATGAGGCAGAGCAATGAACTGAGCTGAAAGATAGACACAAGAAACTGCAGATGATGCAAACATGAGTAAAAGGCAAAGTGCTGGAGGAACTCAGCAGGTCAGCCAACATCTGTAGAGGGAATAGACTCGTGATGTTTCACAACAGGCCCTTTAATTGATCATGTAATATTTCAGATAGTACAGTCGAGTTTGGTGGACATGGGTGAATGCAAAAGATGCTGGGTGACTTTGACTGAACTGGACATTAATTCTGACCATTATTATGTCCTCAGCCGCGGACTCTGCACTCGGTGATCCGTGTGTAAACCACACCGTCCTGGATCAGCCCTGGAGGAGCACGGGTTGTAACAAAACTGAGTGCACCAGTGGAAAATGGATGGGTGATGACATCCTTCATGAGGGATGGTACAGATTTAAGAGGTAACACTTTAAGAAAATTGTATTAATCAATAATGCTCAAATTTGTATTAGTGAACATGGGCAAGTAAGGAAAGATAGAGGGAGACCAGGGTAATCCATGATAGTAATAGGATAGTGTAGATGCAAGGAGGCTGGGATCATCAATGACATTAATGGGACTGGGAGACCAAGGTGAACTGTAATGGGATGGAGAGTGGTTGATTATCCAGAACACACGGCCAAAGCATGCGATAGAATAAGTACAATTATTATGTGTAAGAGACATTACTAAGATCAATTAGGTAAGGCACGATATGTTTGCAAATGGGTTTGGACACAAGAGTTTGCCTGGACGCTGTGGAAAGAGGGTCCCATTTCACAACTGTACAAACTTCATGACTCCATTAAGAGGCACAAAAACAAATGAATCCCAGTGGTGAGTGAATATTGACAGTGGGCCCAATGCCAGTCTCTCTCTGGGTGAACAAACTGCCTCACTTCAGGTGTGTAGGAAAAAAACCCTGCAGATGCTGGTTTAAATTGAAGGACACAAAATGCTGGACTAACTCAGCGGGTCAGGCAGCATCTCTGGAGAGAAGGAATGGGTGACGTTTTGGGTTGAGACCCTTCTTCAGACTCTTAGCAAGTCTGGGTTAAAATGTGGTCGTAGAGTTGGGGGGCGGGAGGAATCACAGAAGGGGAGCAGTGAGAGAGGATGTTGCTAAACTCTCGTCGAAGAGATGACAACGTTGTCAAAGTAGACACACCTTGAGTAGAATTCGCAGTGGAGCGGCAAGATGTGGAGGAGAAAAACTGCAGATGCTGGTTTAAATCGAAGGGAGACACAAAATGCTGGAGTAACTCAGTGGGTCAGGCGGCATCTCTGGAGAGAAGGAATGGGGAATGTTTCAGGTTGAGATCCTTCTTCAGACTGAGCTGTGTCCCTCAGTTCAAGGACTGACTCTCTGATTGTTGTTTCAGTTCCGGCGGATGGAAGATTCCCGAGACTGTCGTTTCCACCTTTCACTGCTCCGGGCACAGCCCAGGCTGGTTAAACGGTAGGGTCAGAGTTTGCGACTCTGGTATGGCTGGGGAGGGCCAGACTGAGCACCCAGGTCTCTTCACTCAGGCCGTGCCTCGGCCCTGGATCTTCACTGACCCGGCCCTGGTGGGCTCTAGGATCCTGGAGTTTGCTGGTCGTCGCCCTGTGGATCAGTGCATGGAGCTGCCCCCACATGTGAGCCGGCGCGGTGCCAGAGGCTCCACTCAGTACAGTGGAGGTGGAGCTCCCAGGGAGCTGGGCCCATCTCACAGTCTGTGACTGAGTGAATCAACTGGCAGTAATTTAATACAAACACTTCCATTGGTTCTAAATTACGGGTTTTAAATGTTAATTATAGAAACAGAAACAGTGAAAATAGGCGCAGGAGTAGGCCATTCGGCCCTTTGAGCCAGCACCGCCATTCTATGTGATCATGGCTGATCATCCACAATCAGTACCCCGTTTCTGTCTTCTCCCCATGTCCCTTGATTCTTCCAGCCCTACGAGCTCTATCTAACTCTCTTTTTAATGCATCCAGTGAATTCCACAAATTCACAACTCTGGGTGAAAACGTTTTTCCTCATCTCCATTCTAAATGGCCTACTCCTTATTCTTAAACTGTTGCTACTGGTTCCGGACTCCCCCAACATCGGGAACATGTTTCGTGCATCTAGCTTGTCCAATCCCTTAATAATGTTATATGTTTCTATAAGATCCCCTCTCATCGTTCTAATTTCCAGTGAATACAAGCCCAGTCATTCCATTCTTTCATCATATGACAGTCCCGCCATCCCGGGAATTAACCTCATGAACCTACGTTGCACTCCCTCAATAGCAAGAATGTCCTTTCTCAAATTAGGAGACGAGAACTGCACACAATACTCGAGGTGTGGTCTCACCACGGCCCTGTACAATTGCAGTAGGACCTCTTTTTTAGGTATGTGAAGAGGAAAAGAATAGTCAAGGCAAATGTGGGTCCCTTGAAGACAGAAGCAGGGGAACTTATTATGGGGAACAAGGAAATGGCAGACGGGTTGAACTGGTACTTTGGATCTGTCTTCACTAAGGAGGCTACAAACAATCTTCCAGATGTTCTAGTGGCCAGAGATCCTAGGGTGATGGAGGAAATCCACATCAGGCAGGAAAACGTTTTGGGTAGACTGATGGGACAGAAGGCTGATAAATCCCCAGGGCCTGATGATCTGCATCCCAGAGTACTTAAGGAGTTGGCGCTAGAAATTGTGGACGCATTGGTGATCATTTTCCAATGTTCTATAGATTCAGGGTCAGTTCCTGTGGATTGGAGGGTAGCTAATGTTATCCCACTTTTTAAGAAAGGAGGGAGAGGGAAAACGGGAAATTATAGACCAGTTAATCTGACATCAGTGGTGGGGAAGATGCTGGAGTCAATTATAAAAGACGAAATTGCGGAGCATTTGGATAGCTAAACGTCACCCATTCCTTCTCTCCCGAGATGCTGCCTGACCTGCTGAGTTACTCCAGCTTTTTGTGAATAAATCGATTTGTACCAGCTTCTGCAGTTATTTTCTTATACAAAGTTGGGTGGCAGTGTGAACTGTGAGGAAGATGCTATGAGGTTGCAGAGTGTCTTAGACAGGTTGTGTGAGTGGGCGGATGCATGGCAGATGCAGTTTAATGTGGATAAGTGTGAGGTTATCCACTTTGGTGGTAAGAATAGGAAGGCAGATTATTATCTGAATGGTGTCAAGTTAGGAAAAGGGGACTTACAACGAGATCTGGGTGTCCTAGTGCATCAGTCACTGAAAGGAAGCATGCAGGTACAGCAGGCAGTGAAGAAAGCCAATGGAATGTTGGCCTTCATAACAAGAGGAGTTGAGTATAGGAGCAAAGAGGTCCTCCTTCTGCAGTTGTACAGGGCAGGGCCGTTTTTACAGCATTATGGCCCCCCGGGCAAAGCAATGTACTGGGGCCCCTACCGTTACTCTCCCCCACCCCCCTTTCCCTACCAGCACCCCTCCCCCTGTCGTGCCGGCGAAAAGCACTTACCGAAAAGCACTTAGCGATGGACTTAGGGTGCTACATTGTTGCGAAAAGCACTTACAGATCGCTGTGAGAAGCACTTAGGGATGGAAAATGTTGCGAAAAAAGCACTTATTGAGCCTACATTTTTAAAGTAGTATTTATTTATTGCAAGTCACTTAACATACACAGATCAGCATGGGGCCCCTATGCTCGTGGGCCCCCGGGCAAGTGCCCATCAGGCCCATGCGTTAAGACGGCCCTGGTACAGGGCCCTAGTGAGACCGCACCTGGAGTACTGTGTGCAGTTTTGGTCTCCAAATTTGAGGAAGGATATTCTTGCTATTGAGGGCGTGCAGCGTAGGTTTACTAGGTTAATTCCTGGAATGGCGGGACTGTCATATAATAATAATAATATGCCTTTATTGTCATTGTACAAACAGTACAACAAAATTAGAAGTGCTACATCTGAAAATCTTCCAAAAACAATCGCACAAACATAGGAACCCATACAATAGGTACCAATATCAATAAAAACCAATAAAAACATAAATAATAAATGAGGTTTGCACCTAAGATGCTGTATATATATATTAAAAAGTGCGATGAAAGTGAGAGTCACATCAAGTCAAGTATTTCCATTCACAGTTCTTACGGCCCAGGGGAAGAAACTGTTTTTAAGTGGGTTTGTTCTGGCCCTTAGGCTCCTGTAGCACCTCCCAGAGGGCAGGAGAGCAAACACTTCATATCCTGGGTGTGTGCTGTTCTTAATTATATTTCTGTCCCTATTTAGACAAGGTGAGCTGGAGATGTCCTTCAGAGAAGGCAGTGGAGGGCCGATAATTGTCTCTGCTGTCTTAATAACCTTCTGGAGGGCCTTCTGGTCTGCAACTGAGCAGCCAGCGTACCACACTATGGTGCAGTATGCCAGTACGCTCTCAATGGTGGAGCAGTAGAAGGTCACCAGCAGATTCTCCTTCAGTTTGTTTTTCGGAGCAGTCTTAAAAAGTGCAGTCTCTGTTGTGACTTTTTAACTACCGCTGTAGTATTTGCAGTCCAGGAGAGGTCCTGGGAGATGGTGGTCCCCAGGAACTTGAAGGTGGAGACTCTCTCCACTTCCTTCCCATTTATAAGAAGTGGGGTAGGAACTGCTCTATGTCTCCTAAAGTCCAGTACCATTTCTTTTGTCTTACTGGTATTCAGTACTAGGTTGTTTGCCTCGCACCATTTGGACAGAGCACAGATCTTGTCTCTGTATGCAGACTCCTCTCCTCCACATGTTGAAAGACTGGAGCGACTAGGCTTGTATACACTGGAATTTAGAAGGATGAGAGGGGATCTTATTGAAACGTATAAGATTATTAAGGGGTTGTACACGTTAGAGGCAGGAAACATGTTCCCAATGTTGGGGGAGTCCAGAACCAGGGGCCACAGTTTAAGAATAAGGGGTCGGCCATTTAGAACGGAGATGGGGAAACTAATTTTGTGAATCTGTGGAATTCTCTGCCTCAGAAGGCAGTGGAGGCCAATTCTCTGAATGCATTCAAGAGAGAGCTAGATAGAGCTCTCAATGATAGCGGAGTCAGGGGGTATGGGGAGAAGGCAGGAACGGGGTACTGATTGAGAATGGTCAGCCATGATCACATTGGATCGAAGGGCCGAATGGCCTCCTCCTGCACCTATTGTCTATTGTCTTTGCTCCTTTTCTCAAATCCTCTAGCTATGAAGGCTTAGATTTCTTCACTGCCTGCTGTACCTGCATGCTTACTTTCAGTGACTGATGTACAAGGACACCCAGGTCTCGTTGTACGTCCCCTTTTCCTAATGACACCATTCAGATAATAATCTGCCATCTTGTTCTTGCTACCAATGTGGATAACCTGACATTTATCCCCATTATGCTGCATCTGCCATGCATCTGCCCATCCACCCAACCTATCCAAATCACCCTGCATCCTCATAGCACCCTCTTCACAGTTCACCCTGCCTCCCAGCTTTGTGTCATCTGCAAATTTGCTAATGTTATTTTTAATTCCAATATCATTAATAAATATTGTAAATAGCTGCGTTCCCAGCACCGAGCCACACGCCACAAGTCAAAATGGCGGCACTGCCCTAGCAGCTGCCGCTCACCTGCGGTCCATTTGTCTTTGTGTTTTTTGTTGTTTTTTTTGTCTTAATTGTAATTGTAGTTGTGATGTGGTGTTTTTGTGTTTGTGTTCTGTGTGTGTATGTGGGTGGGAGGGGGAAACTAACACTGTAAATATGTGTCCCTTCCGAACGGAGACCCGACCTTTGTTTTCTGGGCCGTGTCTCCGTTCCTGCTGCGGCCTACCATCGGCCCAACTCCTGGAGCTGTCAGCCTCCATCGGACTTACCATCCAAGTCCGTGGATCGGACTTACCATCACCGGAGCCGGCCGTCTTCGGAGGCTGCGGGAGCGGCTGCGACTTGCCTTAGGTTCGGGCCGCGTGGATTCCGACATCGGGAGCTCCGGCAGCGGCAGCGTGTTCGCCCGCCCCGAATCGCGGGGCTTGGGGCGCGGACATTTCACCGTCCGGCGCGGCCTAAGATGGCCGCGGGATATTTCTCTGCTGGGCGGGGGTTTCAATGTCGGGAGCCACGACCGCCCCGACGTGCAGCAACAGCGGCAGCGACAGCGTGTTCGCCCGCCCCGGATCGGACTTATCATCGGCGGAGCCGGCCGTCTTCGGAGGCTGCGGGAGCGGCTGCGACGCGACGCGCCTTGGGCTCGGCCCGCTGTGGACCGTCCGGTGCGGCCTGCAACCACAACAACCTGGCTGCGGGCGAGGACAGCGGGAGAAGGGAAAGACATTGTGGCCTTCCATCACAGTGAGGAGAGAGAGGACTGGAGGAGACTCACTGTGATGGATGTTTCTTTGATGGATGTTTCTTTTTTTGTGTGTTTTTGGGGTTGGGTGGTTTGAGTGCCTGTTTGATGCTTTTATTGTTGGACTGTGTTCTTGGGGGTTTTGGGGTGTGTGATTTGAATGCCTATTTAATGCTTCTATTGTTGGACTGTGTTTTGGGGGGTTTTTGGGGTTGGGTAATTTGGGTGCCTGTTTAGTGCTTTTATTGTTGGACTGTGGGTGATTGAATTAACATTTTGTTCAAGATGGCCGCGCCGTTGTGTCTGGCTGCCCGCCACTGTATGTTTCTTTTTTTCCTGGTCAGATGTGCAGCACTTTGGTCAACGTGGGTTGTTTTTAAATGTGCTATACAAATAAATTGACTTGACTTGACTTGACACCCCACTAGTCGCTGCCTGCCATTCTGAAAGAGACCTGTTAATTCCTACACTTTGTTTCCTGTCTGCCAACCAATTATCTATCCATGTCAATACCCTCCCCCCGAATAACATGAGCTCTAATTTTGCCCACTAATCTCCCATATGGGACCTTGTGAAAGGCTTTCTGAAAGGACCACCAATGCATCCACGATTTCTAGAGCCATCTCCTTGAGTACCCTGGGATGCAGACCATCAGGCCCTGGGGATTTATCAGCCTTCAGTCCCATCAGTCCACTCGACACCATTTCTTGACGAATGTGAATTTCCTTCTGTTCCTCCGTCACCCTAGATCCTCTCTCCCCTAGTAGTTCTGGGAGATTGTTTGTGTCTTCCTCAGTGAAGACTGAACCAAAGTACCTGTCCAACTCACCTGCCATTTCCTTGTTTCCCATAATAAATTCATCTGTTTCTGTCTTCAAGGGACCCACATATGTCTTACCTAATCTTTTCCTCTTCACGTACCTAAATAGACTTTTACTATCCTCTTTCATATTCCTGGCGAACTTACCTTTGTACTTCATCTTTTCTCCCCATATTGCCTTTTTAGTTACCTTCTGTTGTTCTTTAAAGGTTACCCAATCCTCTGGCTTCCCGTTCATCTTTGCTGTAGTATATGCCTTCTCGTTCAGATAATTCAATCCCAAATGTACTTTTAGGGCCCAAAGCCCCTGATGGATGCTGACAGATGATGTCCCGCTCCTGATGGAGCAGAATTAGGCCATTCGGCCCATCGTCTACTCCACCATTCAATCGTGGGTGATCCATTCTCCCTCCTAACCTCATTCTCCTGCCTTCTCCCCATAACCCCTGACACCCATACTAATCAAGAATTTATCTATGTTTGCCTTAAAAATATCCATTGACTGCCTCCACAGCCTTCTGTGGCAATGAATTCCACAGATTCACCAACCTCTGACGAAAGAAATTCCTCCTTATCTCCTTCCTAAAAGAACGTCCTTTAATACTGAAGCTATGACCTGTGGTCCAAGACATTCCCCCCAGTGGAAACATCCTCTCCACATCCACTCTATCCAGGTCTTTGACTATTCAGTAAGTTTCAATGAGGTCCCCCCTCATCCTTCTAAACTCCGGCGAATACAGGCCCAGTGCCATCAAATGCTCACCCGTATGTAAACACACTCATTCCTGGGTGTTGACAGCTGAAGCCCTGCCCTAGATGGGTGCTGACATGTGAGGCTCTGCTTCTGATACATCAGCACCCAACATGGTCCACCCCTGTGTTTCCAGTCCACACCCGGCACCCCAGGGTGTCAGCACCAGGGGCGCTCTCAGGCGAGGGTGAGGGTATCAGCTCAACGCTGATGAAGTCAGCTCAGACTGGACCGTGGGTTGTGATCATTGCATTACACTGGTTCCACATTCACAATCCCTGCTGCACTGTGGGACCGGGTACAATTTATAATGTTTACAAACCTCATTTCAGGTGCCCATCCCAGTGTGAAAGACGGGGAGGTGATCAGGAGAGTTTGTCAGAACTGGAATACAAATCCCTGTAGCGACCCGCGTGACATCAAGGTGAAACACTGCAAGGGGTTCTTTGTGTATCGGCTGGAGCCCATGCCCTGCTGTAGATACATGTATTGTACAGGTACGTCTCCGTTCTCCATGACGCATCTGGGAGGCTGTGGGGTAAATCCGGGAATTGCCCAATCAGCAATTTTCCAAACCGATCCGTATTTGTGATCATCTCAGTTCACAGTCCCACACCGACTGTCTGAACCAAACCGCACCCCATCACTGACCCCAACACACAGGCAGGATGGCCCCTGGCCCAGCTCACCCACCCACCCATTGTCCCCACCCTGTCACTGACCCACCCACCCATTGCCCCCACCCTGTCACTCACACATTGCCCCCACCCTGTCACTGACTCACCCACCCATTGCCCCCACCCACCCACCCATTGCCCCCACCCTGTCACTCACCCACCCACCCATTGCCCCCACCCTGTCACTGACCCACCCACCCATTGCCCCCACCCTGTCACTGACTCACCCACCCATTGCCCCACCCTGTCACCCACCCACCTATTGCCCCCACCCTGTCACTCACCCACCCATTGCCCCCACCCTGTGACAAGTTGTCTTCCCCCATCTCTCCTTCCCCCTTGAACACAGTCGTCACCTCCCCCCAAACCCAGAATCTAGCCGTTTCCACCCCTAACCTCCCAAGGATCCAGTTGTCCCCTGTCCCCCCTCTCCCATGGACCCAGCCTCACATCCCCTCCGGGATTCAACCATCCCCTCCTTCTACCCGGGACCAACCTCGCCTCCACTCACCCAGCCAATTTCCCACCATTCCACTTCCCATTCCTCCCCCCCTCTGGACCAGGACGTCCCCTCCACCTGCCCCCCTCCACCTGCCCCCCACCTCCTCTATTCCCCCCCACCTAATCTCTTCCGCAGCTGGGACCCAGTCGTCCTCCTCCCAGGACCCACCCTAGCCTCCCCTCCTTTTCCCCGGGACCCGTCCTCCCCTCTTCGTGGGGGAAGAGTAGGGGAGGGTGAGTTGAGAGGAGAGTGACTGGAGTGGGAGAGTATGTAGTCTGGAGTCGGGGGAGCTGAGAGTATGGGATGTGCGAGGTGCAGGCTGTGCGAGGTTAAGGCGGGAGGTGGCAGGGCGGGGGGAGTATAGGACAGGGAAAGTAAGGGCAGGGACGATGGGAGGTGAGAACTGGGGCAGGGGCAGGGGCAGGGGGAGCTAGGGCGGGGGAGGTTGGGGCGGGGGGTGGTTGGGGCGGGGGGAGGTTGGGGCGGGGGGAGGTTGGGGCGGGGGGGGGGGGAGGTTGGGGCGGGGGGAGGTTGGGGCGGGGGAGTTCGGGGCGGGGGGAGGTTAGGGCGGGGGGAGGTTGGGGCAGGGGGGAGGTTGGGACGGAGGGAGGTTGGGGCCGGGGGAGGTTGGGGCGGGGGGAGGTTGGGGCGGGGGGAGGTTGGGGCGGGGGGAGGTTGGGGCGGGGGGAGGTTGGGGCGGGGGGAGGTTGGGGCGGGGGAGGTTGGGGCGGGGGAGTTCGGGGCGGGGGGAGGTTAGGGCGGGGGGAGGTTGGGGCGGGGGGAGGTTGGGGCGGGGGAGTTCGGGGCGGGGGGAGGTTGGGGCGGGGGGAGGTTGGGGCGGGGGTGGGGTGAAGGTTGGGGCGGGGGGAGGTTAGGTTGGGGCTGGGGGAGGTTGGGGCGGGGGGAGGTTAGGTTGGGGCTGGGGGAGGTTGGGGCGGGGGGAGGTTAGGTTGGGGCTGGGGGAGGTTGGGGTGGGGGTGGGGTGAAGGTTGGGGCGGGGGGAGATTAGTGGAAGTTGGGGCGGGGGAGGTTGGGGCGGGGGGAGGTTGGGGCGGGGGGAGGTTGGGGCGGGGGGAGGTTGGGGCGGGGGGAGGTTGGGGCGGGGGGAGGTTGGGGCGGGGGGTGGTTCGGGCGGGGGGAGGTTGGGGCGGGGGGAGGTTGGGGCGGGGGAGGTTGGGGCGGGGGGAGGTTGGTGCGGGGGAGGTTGGGGCGGGGGGAGGTTGGGGCGGGGGGAGGTTGGGGCGGGGGAGGTTGGGGCGGGGTGAGGTTGGGGCGGGGGGAGGTTAGGATGGGGAGCGTGAGTTGGGTTGGGCGGGGGTGGGGGTGGGGTGAGGGTTGGGGTGGGGGTGGGGTGAGGGTTGGGGCGGGGGTGGGGTGAGGGTTGGGGCGGGGGTGGGGGTGGGGTGAGGGTTGGGGCGGGGGTGGGGTGAGGGTTGGGGCGGGGGTGGGGGTGGGGTGAGGGTTGGGGCGGGGGTGGGGGTGGGGTGAGGGTTAGGGCGGGGATGGGGGTGGGGTGAGGGTTGGGGCGGGGGTGGGGTGAGGGTTGGGGCGGGGGTGGGGTGAGGGTTGGGGTGGGGTGAGGGTTGGGGCGGGGGTGGGGTGGGGTGAAGGTTGGGGCGGGGGTGGGGTGAGGGTTGGGGCGGGGGTGGGGTGGGGTGAAGGTTGGGGCGGGGGTGGGGTGGGGTGAAGGTTGGGGCGGGGGGTGGGGTGGGGTGAAGGTTGGGGCGGGGGTGGGGTGGGGTGAAGGTTGGGGCGGGGGTGGGGTGAGGGTTGGGGCGGGGGTGGGGTTGGGGTGAGGGTTGGGGCGGGGGTGGGGTGGGGTGAGGGTTGGGGCGGGGGTGGGGTTGGGGTGAGGGTTGGGGCGGGGGTGGGGTGAGGGTTGGGGCGGGGGTGGGGTGAAGGTTGGGGCGGGGGTGGGGGTGGGGTGAGGGTTGGGCGGGGGTGGGGTGAGGGTTGGGGTGGGGGGACGTTAGGGTGTTTTTGTTGCGTGCGATCCAGTCAGTAAATAGATTATACATGATTACATTCAAGGAGTTCACATTGTATTGATACCGGATTAAAGAAATAACATTTTGTTCAAGATATAGTAAAATCCGATTAAAAACCGTCTGAGGGTCTTCAATGAGGTCGTTGTTCGGTCAGGGCCACTTCTTGTTGGCGACAGGATGGTTCAGTTGTCTGATAACAGCTGGGAGGAAACTGTTCCTGGATCTGGAGGGGTGTGTTCACACTTCTGTACCTCTTGCCTGATGGGAGAGGGAAGAAGTGGGAGTGTCTGAAGTGAGAGTAGTCCTTGATCGTGTTGGTTGTCTTGCCGAAGTTGCGTGAAGTGTAGATGGAGTCAATGGTATAGAGGGCCGAGAGACTGGCGGAGAGAATGGGGCAACGGCTGGAATGATGGAGTGGAGGGAGAGTGGAGCAGAGCAGATTGATGCGGGCGAGGGCTGGACACTTCCCAACAACTGCTGGTCTACATCGGTCTCCTTCCATCCCCATTACACCCACTGTCTGTTCACACTTTATCCCAGATCCAGCCTCCGTACCAACTGAGGAACCCCAGGAAACAACACCCGAACCCCGGGAGGATTTGTCCACCGTCCCAGAACCAGATACAAGCTCAGGTATCGATGGAGAGATCATTGGAACAAGTTCTTGCACCAAACCTTCACGGGAAAGAGTAGGATAGGGGGACAAAAAATATTGACACAGGGGAGAGGGAGGAGAGAGTAGGGGTTGAGTGGATCTGGAGTGAGAGGAAGGAGATGGTCGTCCTTAGACAGGGAGGAGGGCGCGTGGAGTGGGGAGGATGAGGTTTGGATCAGGGGGGGGGGGGCTCTGGAGTGGGGGGAATGGAGTCTGGTGTAGAAGGTCTGGGGTCAGGAGTAGGGGTGTGGAGTGAGGGTAGAGGCTCTGGAGTCAGGAGAGAGGGTCTGGAGTGGGGGGAGGGTGGTGTTTGGAGTGGGGGAGGAAGAATCTGGAGAGGGGGAGTGGTCTGGAGTAGGGGAAGGATAGAGTGTAGGGTTGATGGAGATGAACGTGTGAGGTGGGAAGAGCACGCAATGTGAGATAGGGGGAAAGAGGGAGGGAGTGTGGGGTTAGGGAGGGGGTGTGCTGGAGGTGAGGAAAGAGCTTGCAGAGGGGTTGGTGGTTGGAATGAAGGGAGTGAGGGGTGAGGCTAGATGGAGAGGGTGTTGTGGGAGGTGTGGGGTGAGAGTGGATGCAGAGGGGGATGGGGGAGGTGTGTGGGGTGAGGGTGCAGGGTGAGGGGTTTGGGGGAGGAGAGAGTGTGGGGTGGGGGAGGGTTGAGGGCGCGGTGAGGGAGGAAGGGGCGTTGAGTGAGGGAGGAGGGAGCACGGGATGGGAGAGGACAGTGTGGTGTTGGGGGGAAGTGTAAAGTGGGAATAGGAAGGAGTCTGGAGTGAGGGGAGGTTGGAGAGAGGGAGAGGGAATGCAAGGGGAGATGTCAGGATATGCAGTGCAGGAGAGGGCTGGATAATTGGGGTCACCAGAGACTGGTGTCGCCGTGCACTTCGGACACCTTCCATCCCACAGAGCTGCTGCATTATTTCCCCACTACACCCACTGTCTGTCCACACTTTATTACAGATCCAGCCTCCGGACCAATTGAGGAACCCCAGGAAACAACACCCGAACCCCGGGAGGATTTGTCCACCGTCCCAGAACCAGATACAAGCTCAGGTATCGAGGGAGGGATCATTGGGACAGGGTCTTGCACCAAAGCATCATGCCAGTGGGGGAAGAGTAGGATTGGGAGACAAGAGGACCATTGGCACCAGGGAGAGGAAGGAGAGAGTAGGGGTTGAGGGGATCTGGAGTGAGAGGGTAGTGTGGAGTGGGGGAAGGGTGGGATGGGTTCTGGAGTGGGGAGAGTTGGATTTGGAACGAGGAGGAGGCTCCGGAGTGGGGGGGTGGAGTCTGTAGTGTGGGAGGAGGGGGTCTGGAGTGATGAGTAGGGGTCTGGAGTGTGGGGAGGATGATGTTTGGAGCGAGGGGAGGGGTCTGGATAAGAGGGAGGATAGAGTCGGGTCGGTGGAGTTTAACGTGTGGGGTGGGGAGAGGATGGGGTGGGGGGAGGGAGGGAGGGTGGGGGGAGGGAGGGAGGGTGGGGTTAAGGAGGAGGGGTTGGGCTGGGGATGTGGAGAGAGCGTGCAACGGGGTTGGTAGGTGGAGTGAAGGAAGCGAGTGGTGAGGCTGGATGGAGAGTGGTTTGGGAGGAGGTGTGTGGGTGGAGGGAGAGGGTGTTGGGGAGGAGAGAGAGTTGGATGGGGACGATTGAGAGCGGGGTGCGTGTGGACGAAGCGTGGAGTGACGGAGGAGGGTGTGTTGTGTTGGGGGGGAGTGTAAAGTGGGATTAGGAGTCTGGAGTGAGGGGAGGCTGGAGTAGGGGAGGGAATACAAGGGGAGGTGTCAGGATACACGGTGCAGGAGGCGGCTGGACAATTGGAGTCACCAGAGACTGGTGTCACCGTGCTCTTCGGACACCTTCCATCCCACAGAGCTGCTGGATTATTTCCCCACTGCACCCACTGTCTGTCCACACTTTATTACAGATCCAGCCTCCGTACCAACTGAGGAACCCCAGGAAACAACACCCGAACCCCGGGAGGATTTGTCCACTGTCCCAGAACCAGATACAAGCTCAGGTATCGATGGGTGGATCATTGGAGCAGTGGGGGACAAGTTGGGGAGGGTAACTTGAGAAGAGGGTCTGGAGTGGAGGAGCAGAGAGTGTGGGGTGGGGGAGGAGGGGGACTGGAGTGGGGGGGAGAATACCCCAGGGAGAGTGGAGTTGGAGCATTGCGGAGAGGGTAGAGATGGAGAGTGAGGGGCGGAGGGTCGTGGAGAGAGGAGGAGAAAGGGCAAGTAGAAATGTGTTTAAAACGAGTAAGTGTAGAAGAATTAAACGGGTGGTAAGGAGGGAATGTGTGATTGGAGATCGGGCCTGTACTCGCTGGAGTTTAGAAACATGAGGGGGAGATCACATCAAAACTCACCCTATAATGAGAGGCCTAGATAGAGTGGATGTGGAGAGGATGTTTCCAGTATTGAAAGAATATAGGGCCAATGGGCACAGCCTCAGAATAAAGAGACATACCTTTAGATACGAGCTGAGGAGGAGGATTTATCTAGCCAGATGCTGGTGAATCTGTTGAATTCATTGCCACAGAAGGCTGTGGACATTGGTATCTCCAAGACAATGGTATTTTTAAAGTGGAGATTGACAGTTTTTGATTACGAAGATGGACAAAGGTTTCGAGGAGAAGGAGAATAGTGTTGACAGGGAACGATGTACAGTATCAGCCATGAGTAAATGGCGGAGTGGTCGATGGGCCGAATTGCCTCATTCTGTTCCTCTGACATGAATTTATGAACATGAGATTGAGGATGAAGTGGAAAGTAAGTGGAGACCTTGAGGAGAATGTATTTTGAAGACAGACTGACCCATAGGGGCAGGGGCTGAATGCTGGAGTCAGAGAGAGAGTTACAGTGAGAGAGAGAAAGTCACAGAGAGAGAGAGAGTCAGAGAGAGAGAGTCGGGGAGAGAGAGAGTCGGGGAGAGAGAGAGTCGGGGAGAGAGAGAGTGTGAGGGAGAGGGAGAGTGGGAGAGAGAGAGAGAGTCGGGGAGAGAGAGAGAGTGAGGGAGAGAGAGTGAGGGAGAGAGAGTGAGGGAGAGAGAGAGTGAGTGAGAGAGAGAGTGAGTGAGAGGGAGAGTGGGGGAGAGAGAGAGTCAGAGCGAGAGAGAGTCGGAGTGAGAGTGTGGGAGCACTCTGTAAAAGCCTGGCTTCACAAGGGAGTGAGGCGTTGCTCGTGTTCGAGGAGGATGCAATGTTGAAGGTGAGACGTGTGACCTGTGAGAGTTAGTATTTGTTGGTGTTCGCACGGACTCTTTGTCTACAGCCGACTTCCCACCTGATGAGGTGATCATTCTGTTTTAATCTCTCACCCTCCCTCTCCCGCCTCCATTCTCTTCTTCCAGATCCACCGTCGGGCACAACTCAGGAACCCCAGGGAGCAACGAGTGGAGACTCAAGTCAAGGATTGACCAGTGACCCAGCAGGGTCTGCAAGCTCAGGTATCAGTGGTGGGGACCATGAAGCACAGGAACAGGCCCATTGTCCCACAATATCAGTGCCGTTAAACACATCTCCCCTGCCTGCACGTAATCCATATCCCTCCATTCATTGCATGTCCACTTGCCTAAACAAAAGAATCCTTGATAGCCACTACCTCTGATACTCAATGCCCTGACTGATGAAGGCAAGCATACCATATGCCTTTTGATCATTGCCACTTTCAGGTTGTTATGGACTTGGACCCCAAACCCCCTCTGCAAATCAATGGTCTCAAGGGCCTCGCTATTAACTCCATAATCTCTCCTGCAATATGTCCTTCCAAAGGGCAACACCTCACACTTACTTGGATTAAATTCCATCTGCAGTTTCTCTGCCCATTTCTACATCTACATCCCACAAATCTACATCCCGCTGAATACTTTGACAACCTTCCTCACCATCCGCTCCTTCACCAATTTTATCATCTCCACACAGTTACAAAAGACACAAAGTGCTGGACTAACTCAACAAGTCAAGCAGCATCTCCGGAGAACATTGACATTTCCCAGCGAAACTCCCACGTCAGATTTGGACTTGCATAACAACAGTGGCCCCCATTTCAGTCTCCCAAGTTCCTGCCTAATAACGCTGTAATGGACCCTGTACCAATTTAATACTTCCCCCAAGGTCCAGACAGACCTATTCATAACTCTCTTAAAACTATGGAGCTGTAATCTTTGTTGCCAAAATGCTCTCTCACTGAAACACCAGGAGAGGCTCATTTCCTGGCTCATAAAAGGGAAGGTTCTTCCCCTTGGTCGTAACATGGTTGCATGTTGGGAAGTCAAACTGGACAGGACAGACAGAGTGAATGATAGAGTTCACTGAAAGTGGAGTCACGAGTAGATGGGGTGGTAAAGAAGGCTTTAGGTTATGATGGGAATTGGTAGGGTGAATGCACAGCACCTTTTATCCAGAGTTGGGGAAGCAAGAACCACAGGACATACATTTAAGATAAGAGGGGAAAGATTTAATAGGAGCATGATGGGCAACCATTTCATGTCGTGTGGTGGATGTATGGAACAAACTGCCGGAGAAGATAGTTGAGGCAGATACAATAACAAAATGTAAAAGTCACTTGGACATGTGCGTGGATAATAACGTTTTACTGGAATATGGGCAACATGTGGACAAATGGGACTAACAGATAAGTCGGCATGAACGAGGTGGGCCGATGGACCTGTTTCTGTGCTCTATGGTCAATCCCTGAAATTCACCCTGACTCTAAAGGGGAGTGGGAGGGGGCACGTGGAGTGAAGAACGTTTTTGATGGAGAGTGGGTGACGGGATATCAGATGATGCTGATATCTCCACATTGGCACTCCTTGAATTGCTGTACACATCTCGAAGTTTGATGCCATGTTGCGATGTTGCCGCACTACCGTCTCTCTGTTCCTTCATTCCAGATCCCAAGATCTCCACAGGAGAACAGACCCAGGGATCATCAACTGGAGAATCTACCCAGGAACCGTCTTCCGTTCCAGTGGGAGACATGTCCTCAGGTACCAAGCCCCCTCATACGTTATTGCCTGTCCTTGCGGCCAGCTTTTGGAGAGGACAGTAGTTTGTTCTGCAGTGGACAACAATTCCCCTTGGATTTGGACCTCAAGACTATGCCTTCTTATTACCGTATCTACTTGTGTTGCCACTTTCATGTTTTTACGGATTTGGACCTCAAGAACTACATCAATATTCTTCTTGCGATTAACTGTATAATTTCCCCTTATATTCAAGCCCCCAAAGTGCACCTTTTATGTCACAAACAATAAATGTCCTAGCACACGTTCCTGCAGAACACGTACACGTCAGAGGTGGAGTTACCCCAAAAACAGCTGCTCCCAGTTTACTCTCACTCGCACCTGCCCAATAATGCTGTAATGTGCCTTACCCACATTTAATACCTTCCCCCAAGGGCCAGACCCATTGTTATTCATAACTCTCCAAAAAACTATGGAAGATAGATAAAAAATGTTTGAGTAACAGCAGATTAGACAGCTTCTCTGGAGAAAAGAATAGGTGACGTATCGGGTCGAGACCCTTCTTCAAACTGAGAGTCGGGTGAGCGGGGAACTAGAGATTTGAAAATATACAAAGAACAAGTGAATAAAAGGTATGGTAAGATGCAATCAAAGCTATCGACGTGTATCAAGCAACAATGGAGCCCACAATGGTCCCTTGTTGTCTGTGGAGAAGGTGATAATAAGTGGATACCAACAGTGAAACTAAGCAGCACGACAGTGAAACTAGTAAAGTGACGAGGGTGAGGGAGGGACAGACAGAGAGGGAACGCAAGTGTGACTTGAAGTTAGATGAATCAATATTCCTAGAACAGCGGGCGCTGTAGATGAGGTTGGAGGAGGTGCAAGTGAATCTCTGCGTCACCTGAAAGGGCTGTCGTGGTCGCTGGACAGTCAGGGGAAGAGTTATAGAGATAATTTATGTTCCCAAAATGGGAACTTTTTCCAAAATGCTCTGAAACATCTGGCCAGGCTTGTGCCCTGGATCAGTGAATGGCAGGGCCCTGGGAAGTGCTGTAGAGCAGCAAGATTTAGGAGTTAGAAACATAGAAACATAGAAAATAGGTGCAGGAGGGGGCCATTGGGCCCTTCGAGCCAGCATCGCCATTCATTGTGATCATGGCTGATCATCCACAATCAGTAATCCGTGCCTGCCTTCTCCCCATATCCCTTGATTCCACAACCCTTAGAGCTCTATCTAACTCTCTCTTAAATCCATCCAGTGATTTGGCCTCCACTGCCCTCTGTGGCAGGAAATTCCACAAATTCACTGGGTGAAAAAGTTCCTTCTCACCTCAGTTTTAAATGGCCTCCCCTTTATTCTAAGACTGGGGTCCCTGGTCCTTGTTCATGAGCACAGTTCCTTGAGGGTGACATTACAAATCGACAGGTTGGCAAAGGTGGCTTTTGGTACATTGGCCTTCATCAGTAAAGGTACTGAATACATAAGTTGGGATGTCATGTTACCATTGTGAGGTAACATGTGATAGACAATAGACAATAGGTGCAGGAGTAGGCCATTCGTCCCTTCGAGCCAGCACCGCCATTCAATGTGATCATGGCTGATCATTCTCAATCAATACCCCATTCCTACCTTCTCCCCATACCCCCTGACTCCGCTATCCTTAAGACCAGTATCTGTCTCTCTCTTGAATGTATTCAGAGAATTGGCCTCCACTGCCCTCTGCGGCAGAGAATTCCACAGATTCACAACTCTCTGACTAAAAAAGTTTTTCCTCATCTCCGTTCTAAATGGCCTACCCCTTATTCTTAAACTGTGGCCCCTGGTTCTGGACTCCCCCAACATTGGGAACATGTTTCCTGCCTCTAACATGTCCAACCCCTTAATAATCTTATACGTTTCGATAAGATCCCCTCTCATCCTTCTAAATTCCAGTGTATACAAGCCTAGTCGCTCCAGTCTTTCAACATATGACAGTCCCGCCATTACGGGAATTAACCTAGTAAACCTATGCTGCACGCCCTCAATAGCAAGAATATCCTTCCTCAAATTTGGAGACCAAAACTGCACATAGTACTCCAGGTGCGGTCTCACTTGGGCCCTGTACAGCTGCACACAGTACTCCAGGTGTGGTCTCACCAGGGCCCGGTACAACTGCAGAAGGACCTCTTTGCTCCTATACTCAACTGCTCTTGTTATGAAGGCCAACATTCCATTGGCTTTCTTCACTGCCTGCTGTACCTGCATGCTTCCTTTCAGTGACCTCACACTTATCCACATTAAACTGCATCTGCCATGCATCCGCCCACTCACACAACCTGTCCAAGTCACCCTGGAACCTCATAGCATCTTCCTCACAGTTCACACTGCCACCTAGCTTTGTATCATCGGCAAATTTGCTAATGGTACTTTTAATCCCTTCATCCAAGTCATTGATTTATATTGTAAATAGCTGCGGTCCCAACACCGAGCCTTGCGGTACCCCACTAGTCACTGCCTGCCATTCTGAAAGGGACCCATTTATCCCCACTCTTTGCTTTCTGTCTGTCAACCAACTTTCTATCCATGGCAGTACCCTACCTCCAATACCATGTGCTCTAATTTTGCCCACCAATCTCCTATGTGGGACCTTGTCGAAGGTAAGTTGGGATGTCATGTTGGTGAGGTCACGTGTGGGGTGTGAGATCAGTTTTGGTCATCCTATTATAGGAAAGATGTTCTTAAGCTGGAAAGATTGCAGAGATAATTTACGAGGATGTTGCAAGGAACAACGGCCTGAGCTATAAGGAGAGATTGGACTGGCTAGGAATTTATTCCTTGGATGACAAGAGGCTGAGGGATGATCTCATATGGGGTATAAACGTCAGGGTAAATGCACAACATCTTTTATCTCTGGTCGGGGAAGCAAGACCCAGAGGACATTGCCCCCACCCTGTCACTAGCCCTGCTCCCCCCTGTGACCAACCTCAGAAATTGTAGGAGCAGAATTAGACCATTCGGCCCATCAAGTCTATTCTACCATTCAATCTATCTATCCCTCTCGACCCCATTCTCCTGCCTTCTCCCCATGACCCCTGACACCCATACTGATCACGAATCTATCAATCTCCACGTAAAAAAATATCCATTGACACGGTCCCCACAGCGATCTGCGGTAATGAAGTCCACAGATTCACCACCATCTGGCTAAAGAAATGCCTCCACATCTGCTTTTGTTCGGAGGCTATGGCCTCTGGTCCCAGATTCTCCCACTTGTGGAATCATCCTCTGCATTCACTCAATCCAGTCCTTTCACTATTTGGCAAGTTTCAATGAGGTCCCCTGTCATCCTTCTAAACTCCAGCGAGTGCAGTCCCAGTGCGGACAAACACTAATCATATGTTATCAAGGGGACATGATCTGTTGCTTCTCTCCCCCACCTCCAATCAGGATCGAGTCCTACCTTACCCCCTCTGCTGGGGGAACACCCACCCCCCCCACCCAACCTCCCACCCCGGGACCCAGCTGTTCCTCCCCCCCCCCCCCCCCCCCCGGGACCCAGCTGTTCCTCCCCCCCCCACCCAACCTCCCACCCCGGGACCCAGCTGTTCCCCTCACCACCCAACCTCCCACCCCCGGGACCCAGCT
>NW_027602577.1:0-32612 GCF_053455715.1 Rhinoraja longicauda | reverse complement strand
GCCTGTTTCCATACGGTATGACTCTATGACTATGACCCCCTGTGGAGATCCCTTAGTCACAGCCTGCAACCAGAGAACATATCTCTCATTTCCATTCTTTATTAATGCCTGATAATCATTCTCAAATTATGTCAGCAATTTTGTGTGCTTTTGCAATTTTGTATCCCCAAATTTGTAGCCCAATGTGTGAGGAAGCTTAATAAAAGCCTCTGAAAGCCCATTGGAACCCCTATATCTGTTCCATTAGTCACAAAGAAACAGTCATACTGCACGGAAACAGGCCCTTCAGTCCAACTTGCCCATGCCAACCAAGAGGGCTCATCTATGCTAGTCCTACCAGCTTGCATTTGGCCCCTATCCTTCTAAACTTTTCCTATCATTGTACCTGTCCACATCCTGAGAGAGCTCCAAAAATTTAGTCAAACCTGATTTTCCTTTCATAAATCCCTGCTGCTTCTGCTGAATTTTCTCTTTTGAAAAAGATACGACAGTGCAGTGGCACAGTTGGTAGAGGTGCTGCCTTGCAGTGCCAGAGGCAAATCTTGAGCTCAGGTGCTGTCTATGTGGAGTTTGCACGTTCTCCCTGTGACTGGTGCTCCGGTTTCCTCCCACATCCCAAGTTTTTTTTACATAGAGGGTGGTGCTAGAGGCAGATACATTAGGGATGTTTCAGAAGATTTTAGATAGGTGTATTGATATGCAGGGAATGGAGCAATATGGAACATGTGGAGGAAGAGTGGATTGGTTTAGCTTGGCATCATGTTCTCCCTGTGGAATTTGCACATTCTCCCTGTGACTGCGTGGGTTTCCTTCAGGTTCTCCGGTTTCCTCCCACATCCCAAAGACGTGCAAGTTTGTAGGTTTATTGGCCTCTGTAAAATTGTTTCTCAGGTGCAAGGAGTGGATGAGGAAATGGGATGGCATAGAACCAACATGAATGCGTGGTTGATGGTAGGCTTGGACTCGATGGGCCAAAGAGCCTGTTTCAATGCTGTATCTCTAAAACTAAAATTAAAACTAATCCAATTATTCCTTTCTTAGTGTTCTTTTATTCATTATCCTGAGTTTAAAAACATTTTTGGAAAATTATATATCACTCCTTTAAATGCTAGTCACTTTCAATCACCGTACCTTTTTGTTCCCACATCCTACTTACTTTAATAGCTTCCATTATTAGATCCAAGGTCATAGTGAACTGTAACATTTGCAAACTCTATGTAATATTCTGCCATCTTCTGAACGCTCTTCCCCAAGGATCCCTGTACAACCTGATTATTAATGAAGGCTTTTCTCTTTACACAACACTATCTCTTCACGAGAATGTGAGACAGCTTTGCTACTTCCATGGCCAGAAGTAATTATGTAATTGCCAACAGAAATGTGACTGAAGCAAGCAGCACGATAGCTTCTCAGTGTACATTTGTGATCACTGTGGCAGAACTTGCAAGTCAAACATTAGCCTCCAAATTAAAATTGTAAATTACAACAGGCAATAGGCAATAGACAATAGGCAATAGGTGCAGGAGTAGGCCATTCGGCCCTTCGAGCCAGCACCGCCATTCAATGTGATCATGGCTAGTATAAGACAATAACTGCAGATGCTGGTACAAATCGAAGGTATTTATTCACAAAATGCTGAAGTAACTCAGCAGGTCAGGCAGCATCTCAGGAGAGAAGGAATGGGTGACGTTTCGGGTCAAGACCCTTCTTCAGACCCGAAATGTCACCCATTCCTTCTCTCCTGAGATGCTGCCTGACCTGCTGAGTTACTCCAGCATTTTGTGAATAAATACCTTCGAATGTGATCATGGCTGATCATCCACAGTCAGTACCCCATTCCTGCCCTCTCCCCATACCCCCTGACTCCGCTATCATTGTCCCTAGTGAGTAGGATGGTGCTAGTGTACGGGGTGATCAGTATAACCTTGTGGGCCCTTGGTGGGCCTGTTTCCGCTCTGTATCTCAAAAGTCTAAAGAGTTAACTAAGTTCTAATGAGATGTCATCAAACTGAAACATTGGTTCTGGTTCTTTGGACACTGCCTGACCGACTGAGTACTTCCAACGCTTTCAATTTTAATAACCAACAAGTGCATTAGTTCCTCACTTTACCACCGGTCATATCATGATGGGCACAATTAGGGGAGGGAAAAGCACTAAAGGTAGGTGTGGGGGGGTTGATAGATAGGCACAAGGCATGTGAAGAAGTGTTACTTTAAGGCATGCCAAGCAAGAGCATGTGGAATCAATGCAAGATAAAAACCTGAGTTCACCATTTTCTATCTTTTTTTCAGTATTTTTAGAGATAATGGAAACAGACCCTTCAGTTCACTGGGTCCGCGCCGACAGCGATCACCCAACAATTTTCAGAAGCCAATTAACCTACAAACCTGCACGTCTTTGGAGTGTGGAAGGAAATTGGAGCACCCGGAGAAAAAACATGTGGTCACAGGGAGAAGGTATAAACTCCGCACAGACTGCACCTGTAGACAGGATCGAACCTGGATCTCTAGCACTACCCTCTCTGCAACAGCAGTTTGAAGATTAGGTGTCAGGCAATCACTCTACCGCTGCACCACTGTGCTGCTGTCAGGTTACAAGATAAACAAGTTAGTTCACTGGAGTTTTGGTGAAGTCGTGGTAATGGGCAGTAGAAGCTGAGTCGAACATGATCCTGACAGCCCAGGCACAATGAAATTGCTAAGTGGCGAGAACAGTCAGTACCAAATGCCCTGATTCCACCTTCCAAATGGGATAAATAAAGCCAGCATTCAAAAATGGCAGGAAACGGTGCCTAAAAGATGCCTTGCAAAGCTGTGCCATCACCACAAGTGATCCGGATAAACCTCCCAATAAAATGTTATCCAGCCGACAAGAATACTTACCATCTCTCCCTCCCTCCCCTTCTCTCCCCTCTCTCCCTCTCTCTCTCCCCCTCTCTCTCTCCCCCCCCTCTCTCTCTCCCCCTCTCTCTCTCCCCCTTCTCTCTCTCCCCCCTCTCTCTCTTCTCTCTCTCTCTCTCTCTCTCTTCCTCCCTCTCGCTTCCTCCCTCTCTCTTCCTCCCTCTCTCTTCCTCCCTCTCTCTTTTCCTCTCTCTCTCTCTCTCTCTCTCTCTCTCTCTCTCTCTCTCTCTCTCTCTCTCTCTCTCTCTCTTCTCTCTCTCTCTCTCTCTCTCTCTCTCTCCCTCTCTCTCTCTCTCTCTCTCTCCCCCCCCTTCTCTCTCTCCCCCTTCTCTCTCCCCCCCTCTCTCCTCTCTCCTCCCCCCTCTCTCTCTCTCCCTCTCTCTCCTTTAGCTACCAATGCCACAATGCCCAGAGACCCCTACCCCATTGCCCCAGATTCTGGAACCTCTCATGCAAAGTGTGAAATCTGCTTCTTCTGTGTTAATATAATCATAACTTTATGAATTCACCAAAAGATAACAATGGCACACATTTGGTGTTCCCGCTAACCTTGGGTAACTTAGCTTCACAAATTGTGACAATGCTCCATCAAGCTTGTTTTAAAGCTGATAATTACAAAAGCAAAATACTGCACTGTTCTCCATATAACTATTTCTAACATAATACGCACATCTACTCACCTCCATGTTGAAAGAATCCACAGAGACTTTCCTTACTTCCCATGATGGGCAGATGATAGGAGAAAGTTACCAACACCCACAACACAGTTCACATTAATTACCATTAAATATTGTTTGATAAACCATGTGTGAAAATTCAGTAAAGAAGATCTTTTTTAATTTTTTGTTTACCATACCCTATTGCTGGAATCTGACAATGCATCTTGCAGTGGAGCGTTTCCATAGGAACAGAAAGCTCTCTGGTTTTGAGTGTGTGTTTCTAGCTCCTTAATCGCCATTCAGAGTCATGGACTCTGTGAAATGGAGAACCCAAGCAATCGTGTGTGCTGTGGTTTCAAATTCAGCAGTTAACCTTTGGTTTGTGTGGGGCGGGGGAATTAATCCTGAATGAACTATCATTATTAATGAAGAGAAGTTAATTGTTAAGAACCACAAAAATTATCCAACAAAATGGCAGGCGAGTGGTGCAGCGGGTAGAGCTGCTGCTTCACAGCACCAGAGACCCGCGTTCGATCTTGACGTCAGGCACTGTCTTTGTAGAGTTTGCAAGTTCTCTCGGGGATCATGTGGATTTCCTCCAGATGACCCAGTTTCCTTTCACATCCCAAAGGCGTGGGTTCTGTAGGTTAATAGTCCTTTGTAAAATTGCCTCTAGTGTGTAGGGAGTGGATGAGAAAGTGACACGGTGGCACAGCGGTAGAGTTGCTGCCTTACAGCGAATGCAGTGCCGGAGACTCAGGTTCGATCCTGACTACGGGCGCCGTCTGTACGAAGTTTGTACGTTCTCCCCGTAACCTGCGTGGGTTTTCTCCGAGATCTTCAGTTTCCTCCCACACTCCAAAGACGTACAGGTATGTAGGTTAATTGACTGGGTAATATGTAAAAATAAATTGTCCCTAGTGTGTGTAGGATAGTGTTAATGTGCAGGGATCGCTGGGCGGCACGGACTCGGTGGCCGAAGGGCCTGTTTCCGCGCTGTATCTCTAAAAATCTAAAAAAAAAACAAAATTTAAAAAAATCTAAATAACATAGAACTAGTGTGAACAGGTGATTGATGGTCGGCGTGGACTCGGTGGGCCGATGGGCTTGTCTCCATGCTTTATCTCAAAAATTAAAACTAAAGTATTTTGGTTTTGCAGTACTCAACAGTTATTGAATTCTCATGGGATAAACTTTATTTAATAGAGGCTTTTCTGTGAATACCCGTTCTTGTTCTAGATAATCAGTATGTATTAATGAATAGTTCAAAAAATGGATAGCAGAATAATTACCTTCTTGTTTCATCGGCATTCTTGTCAAATTGGATTCAACCAGCATTACCAACATGGTACATTTTGTATTACATGTTAAACATGTTCAATTTCCCATTAGTATTTTCCATTAGTTTTTCCTCTTGGTAATTGAGAGGCCTTTGGATGGGCTTGTGGACATGCAGAGAATGGAGGGATATGGATCACATGCAGGCAGAGATTAATTTGACTTGGCAGCATGTTCTGCACGGACATTCCGGACTGAAGGGCCCTGTTCCTGTGCTGTACTATTTTATTCTATGTTCTATGAAATATTCTATTTGAATCTGAACTCATTGTTTATTGCTTGGGGCAACTGTAAACGGAATCTGCACAAGGCATAGCCTGGGGGATATTTTATTAAAAACTCCTCATTATGATCATCCAGAAATGACCATAAACCTACAACAAATCAGTGGCTTATCCGAAGTATGAAAGCATTATCACCACAATACACCAGCTAATCCTGGCACTATAGACCTGGCTCAAACACCTCATAAAACTGGTATGAAGGAGCTGCAGATGCTGGTTTACACTGAAGATAGGCACAATATGATACTCTGGAGTAACTCAGCGGGTCAGGCAGCATCTCTGGATAGAAGGAGTGGGTGGCGTTTCGAGTCGAGACCCTTCCTCAGACTGAAGAAACATCACCCATTCCTTTTATCCAGAGATGCTGCCTGTCGCACTGAGTTACTCTAGCATGTTGTGTCTAACCTCATACAATTGTATCCTTGAAACAACTTACACCTTTACTACATGTTCAAATGAATGAATATTCATAACTCTCCCAAGACAATAAATGCCACTAATGCCTATAGTTCATGTGAATATAATTTTAAAAATTCTTACCTGATTTAAGAGTAATGGTACAAGAGGCTCTTTTGAAAGGACAAACTAAATCCAAATAAAGTAGTTTAATTTAATTTAGTCTAGTTTAGTTTAGTTCAGTTTTGCATAATTTAGAGATACAGCATGGAAACAGGCCATTCTGCCCCCTGAGTCCGTGCTGACCAACGATCACCTGTTCACACTAATACTATCCTACACACATAGGGACAATTTTATAGAAACCAATTAACCTACAAACTTGCATGTCTTTGGAATGTGGGAGGAAAACAGAGTACCCGGAGAAAACCCATGCGGTCACAGGGAGAACGTACAAACTCCCCAGCCACCTGCAATGCCTTCATCAAAGAAATATGTACCTGCACTCCACAATCCCTCTGCTCTACAACACTTCCCAAAGCCCTAAGTAGGATCTGTTTAGGACTTGTGTAGATCTTGCTCATGTTAGACGTTCCAAAATACAACACCTCACATTTCTCTGTATTAAATTCCATCAACCATTCCTCAGCCCACCTGGCCAACCGATCAAGATCCTGCTGCAATCTTTCACAACCATCTTCACTATCTGCAAAACCACCCACTTTTGTATCATCAGCAAACTTGTACAACAAAGTTGATGGGGAAGTGTACACTTTCTGCAGAAAGCAATGGAGGTCAGGATTGAACTAGGGTCATGAGGCAGCAGCACTTCTATGCATCCAAGTCTACAAGTTGTACTTCCTTGGCATGTATGCAAAGTTTTATAAGTTCCGTCTTAATTAAACTGTTCAAAAACTCATAATCCTTGTCTTGATCAGCGAACAATAAAACCAAAATGCATGCACATAATACTTTCCCACAGATAATTTCAAATCTCCATTCTTATTCCAATCATGTAATTTTTACTTTTTAAATGCTTTGTAATATGTTTTGGGTGAAGCAAATTTGTTTGAATACATCCACAACAAGATGTTAATCAAACAGGTAAATATTACAGGACATTTATAATGCACGACATAAAATATCTCAGTGGAATTTCAGTGGCAAAACTAATTGGACATAAGCAACATTGCCTTCAAGTTTTGTTAAACAAAGGCAAGGATTGATCACTGTAAGGAATATGGAAGGAGCAATCATTGTACCACAACTGGACAATTTACTGAATTTTCTATTTTCTATTTTTGTTAAATGTTTCTTTCAATCTACAGTTGACGCCAAATTTTATTGCGTATGAGGTCCAGGGAATGTTTGATGGAGACACAAAGAACTGCAGATGCTGGAACCTTGAACAAAACATGAAGTGTTGGAGTAACTCAGCAGATAGTCCACCAGGTGGTGCCAGCAATGGCTGCCTCGCCAACAGTCAGTCTGTCCCTTCCTTCTTTGTTATTTTTTTGGTATATGTTAAATGTATGTATGTGTTCTTTAGCTTGTTTTATGCGGGAGGTGGGGAGGGGGTTGGGGGAAACTTTTTAAATCTCTTACCTCGATGGAGATGTGTTTTTTTTCCATATCATATCTCCTTCCGCACTGCGGCCTAACATCGAGAAGTTGGCGGCCTTTTCTGGAGACCGACTTCAGGAAGCTCCAATCGCGGGAGCCTGCGGACTTACCATCGTGGAGCTCACGATCCCTGTTGGGGTTCGACCTCGGAGCTCCAACCGTGGGAGCCTGTGGACAACAATCGTGGAGCTTACGGTCCCTGGTTAGAGACCGACTTCAGGAGCTCCAACCGCAGGAGCTTCAACCGCCCCGACGCGGGGGCTTCGATCGCCGGCTGTGGGAGCTTCGATCGCCCCGACGGATGGAGAATAAAGAGGAAGAAAATTGGACTTTATTGCCTTCCATCACAGTGAGGAATGGGGGGAATCTGCTGTAGTGGATATTCTAGTTAACTTGTATGTAGTTGTGCGTCTCGTTGCCTTTTTTTTAGTATGGCTGTATGGTAAATCGAATTTCACTGCACCTTGATTGGTACATGTGACAATAAACTGACCTTTGAACCTTTGATTAGGCAACATCTGTGGAGATGCTGAAACATCACCTATCCTTGTTCTCAACAGATGTTGCCTGACCTGTTGAGTTCCTCCAGCATGGTGTTTTGTCCAAGGAATGTTTAATAATAATAATAATAATACATTTTATTTATATAGCGCTTTTCATATACTCAAAGACGCTTTACAGAGATTTTGAGAACATAGGGAAATTAATAAATAGATAAATAAGTAAATAAATAAATGAACAGAGAAAGGAGACAGTAGGTGAGGTGACCTTCAGTGGTTGAAGGCAGTGCTGAACAGGTGAGACTTCAGCGATGTTTTGAATGTGGTGAGTGTGGGGGAGTCTCTAACGGTTTGGGGTAGTGAGTTCCATAGGGTGGGAGCAGCGATGGAGAAAGCCCTGTCCCCCCAGGATCTGAGTTTAGTCCGGATGTGGGGGGATAGGAGATTGGCAGCGGCAGAGCGGAGGGTGCAGGTGGGAGTGTGCCTGTGGAGGAGGTCGGTCAGGTAGGATGGGGCCAGGTTATGGAGGGCTTTGTAGGTTATGAGGAGGATTTTGTACTGGATTCTCTGGGGGATGGGGAGCCAGTGGAGTTTATAAAGGACGGGGGTGATATGGTCACGGATCGAGGTGTGTGTGAGTAGACGGGCAGCGGAGTTTTGAATGTATTGAAGTTTATTGATGATTTTTGAGGGTGCGCCATAGAGGAGGCTGTTGCAGTAGTCCAGACGGGAGGTGATGAAGGCGTGGATGAGGGTTTCTGCAGCTGTGGAGGAGAGGGATGGACGGAGACGGGCAATGTTTTTGAGGTGGAAGAAGGCTGTCTTTGTGATGTGTTTGATGTGTTTGTCGAAGGAGAGGGTTTGATCAAGGATGATTCCAAGATTCCGGATGTGAGGTGAGGTGGATACTGGGAGACCATCAATGTTGAGGATGAAGTTTTGGGTGGATTTGGTGAGCATTTTTGGACCAATGATGATGTTTAACAGGTTTGAAGCCTTTCTTTCATAACGTGACATTATAAAGGAAAGGCCAAACGTCTGAAGAAGGGTCCCAACCCGAAATGTCACCTATGGAGTCTGAAGAAGGGTCACAATCTGAAATGTCACCTATAAAGTCTGAAGTAGGGTCCCAACCTGAAACTTCACCTATCAAGTCTGAAGAAGGGTCCCAATCTGAAACATCATCTGTCCATGTCCTCCAGGGGTACTGCCTGACTGCTGTGTTACTCTAGCACGGTGCGTTTTGATAAAGAAATAGTCGTTTGGGAAAGTGTTGATGGATGGAATTAGGATTTCCAGGATCAGCCAAGACAACAGTGGGGTGGGAATCTCAGGACCATGATCAAGATGGTGAGTAGGTTGGGGCAGAACAAGCACACACACTGGGATAGATAATCTGCTCATCATCACTTTGCTATTTGTGGGAGTATTCTGTGTCTGCATTCACTGGTGTCTTTCCCACATTACATGTGTAGCTCACAAGGCAAATTCCCCATTGATTGTAAAGTGCTTTTGGATGCTTGATGTTTGCGAAAAGTATAGTAAATAAGGCAGTGTTTACTGTTAATGTTTGCAATGATCGTGTACTGTTGCTGAAATGATCACAGCATGGCTGCTAAAAAGGTTTCAGTCCAGCATTGCTCAAGAGACCTCAAAAGACCACCCTTCAAAAGAAATATACTTCAAAAACACAAGAGGATGAATCACGGAAATCTGTGTGATCTGGGCAGAGTGAGCAATCAACTTCCTGCAAGAGCAATTATGGAACAAACAGAAGCCACACTTGTGCCTACCTCCATTACACTCCCCACTTCCTGTCTTCCCGCATCTCCCATCCCCGAGTCCCTATTTCCCTTTTATCCCCCCCCCCCTTCCCCACCCCCCTATTCCCCATATCTGTCCCTCCGGCTTTACATTTCACTCCTTTTCTCCTTCGTTTTTTAGTTTAGTTTAGAGATTCAGCGAGGAAACAGGCCCTCCGGCCCACTGAGTCCACGCCGACCAGCGATCCCCCTACACTAACACTATCC
The DNA here is from genome assembly GCF_053455715.1 of Rhinoraja longicauda. Lineage (NCBI taxonomy): Eukaryota > Metazoa > Chordata > Chondrichthyes > Rajiformes > Arhynchobatidae > Rhinoraja > Rhinoraja longicauda. The sequence goes on along the minus strand of NW_027602577.1, from coordinate 22,881 downwards.
TACACACGCACAAGGGACAATTTACAATTTACACAAGCCAATTCACCTTTAAACCTGTACGCCTTTGGAGTGTGAGATGAAACCGGAGCACCCGGAGAAAACCCACGCGGTCACAGGAAGAACATACATGCTCGGTACAGAAAGCACCCGTAGACAGGATCGAACCCCGAACCGGATCTCTGGCGCTGTAAGGCAGCAACTCCACTGCTGTGTCTCTGTGCCGTTCAGCACTGTCCCGAGATGACGTGAATGTGAGGAGAATAAGGCCACGTTTGTGTAGGATGAGTGCTAATGGGTGCTTGATGTTTTAAGGTGAGACAAAGGGCGCTGTATATTTCCAGTTCCCACTATTATCTAGGTAACCAAATATTGAATGTTCTTCCTTGTATTACAGGAACAGATCATGAATGAATTTTCATTGGAACCTTCTACAAATGAGTCATAAACACATTCAAGAATTTAGTTCAATATAGATTTTGCAACAGGAAAGGAAACAGTATTTGTGCAGATAACATGGGCTATGTACACAAAGGGCGATATTTGTCTGTCTGATGCTCCATCTAGTGGCAATCATATAGTCATAGAGTCATAGAGCATAGAACATAGAACAGTACAGCACAAGAACAGGCCCTTTGGCCCACAATGTCTGTGCCGAACCTGATGCCGTCTTTCTCTTATCGACCTACCCATAATCCATACCCCTCCATTCCCTGCATATCCATAGGCCTATCCAAAAAATATCCAAACGTCATGCACACAGAAGCAAGTCCTTCAGCCCAACATGGTGAAGCCTCAGCGGCGGCAATGGAGCCTCAGCGGCGAAGAGCCTCGGTGGTGGTGAAGCCTCGCGGGTCAGCCCGCAGTCGAAGGTCAACGGGAGAGTGGGGGAACCGCAGTGAGGGGTGGGGTGGGGAGGGGAAGAACAATGGACCCGGCGTGGGGAGACCGCCGTGAGGGAAGGGGAAGAACAATGGACCCGGCGTGGGGAGATTGCCGTGCGGGAGGGGGAAGAACAATGAACGATGGGGACCCAGTGGGGGAACCGCCGTGGGGGAGAAGGAGGAGCCGGCGTACTTTGTAACTTTGTCAGCGCGGTAGGTGGCCGCTATACTCTTTCTTCACCACTGTCTAACTACGTTGCCACTTTCAGGGAACTTTGTCCATGTAATTCTCGGTCTCTCTGTTCTAGAACATTCTCCAGGGCCCTCACACCCACTGTGTAGTTGCCGCCTGATTTCACTTCCTAACATGCATCACTTCGTATTTGTTCGAGTTAAATTCCATCTGCCATTCCTTTGCCCACTTTCTCAGTTGATCTAGATCCTGATGTAACTTTAGGCCACCATCTTTGCTATCCACTACATCATGGCAAGGTGACTCAGTGCTCGTGGTTGCTGCCTTACAGCTCCAGAGACCTGGGTTCGATCCTGACTACGGGTGCTGTCTGTATGGAGTTTGTATGTTCTCCCTGTGACCGCGTGAATTTTCTCCAGGTGCTCTGGTTTCCTCCCACCTATCCATGTTCTCCAAAGATACTGCCTGACCTGCTGAGTTACTTCAGCACTTTTGTGTCCTCAGGTATTTCACCTCTCCCCTGTACTCCTCACCAGTAGCAATTCATCCCAAAACAGAGGTGTTGTTAGTGAATTTATAGATGGCATTGGAGTTGTGCTTAGTCACGCTGTCATGGATGGGGATAAGCAGGGAAGGCCTAAGCACACAGCCCTGAGGCTGTGTACCTGTATTGAATAATCCCTCACTAATAGGTCAAAGAACACCAAGTGCAGATAATTATCCCTTAACGAGATCGCTAAGATTGTCCAGGTATTATCACATTGTTAGAAAAATGGACTGCAAATGTTGGTTTACATCAAAAGACACAAAGTTCTGGAGTAACTCAGTAGATCAGGCAGCATCTCTGGAGAACATGGATTGGTGACGTTTCGGGTTGGGACCCTCCTTCACTCTGAAGAAGACTCCTGGCCTGCAAAGTCACCTATTCAAGTTCTCCAGAGATGCTGTTTGACTTGCTGCGTTACTTCAGCACTTTGTATCTTTTATTAGCACATTGTTAGTTGTGGGTGCCTGTTGTTGCCAAAGTGCTGCCATATTTCCTACACCACTATGGTGACTGCACTTCAAAAGATTATATGATTGTCTCTGAAGTGTTTTGAAGTGTCTTAGTATTGTGAAAGGTGCTACATGAATATCAGCAATTCACTTTCCTCACTGCCCCACAGTTTAAGGTGAAGTGCTCTGGATAATCTATATAATAAAACTCTCGTTTGTTTGTTTGTTTGTTTGTTTGTTCCTGAACTACAGCCAAAACGGTACACGACAATTTTAGGCCCACCTTATTCCCTTTGGTGCTAATGGAGGAAGTTTCATTGAAAGCGGTGTTATATTTTTAAAGTTATTCACATTTTAAAGTTTAAATCTATCTCCTAGGGAGGGAAGGGGTGGAGGGAGGAGGGGAGGGAGGATAAGGGAGGTTGAGGGGGACGGGAAGGGGAGGTGGAGGGGAAGGGGGGTGGGCTGGGGTGGAGGGGAGGAGGGAGGGAGGGGGGAGTGGGGGAAGAGGGGGAGGGGGAAGGAGGAGGGAAAGAGGGAGGAGGAGGGAACAGGGCAGGAGGGGGAAGGGGGGGGGCGGAGGGAGGGAGGGGAGGAGGGAGGGAAAGGGGGAAGAGGGAGAGATGGGGAGGTGGGGAGGGGGGGGGAGAGAGGGTGCTGCACCAATGCAGGAGAGGTTTGGGCCCTTGGGACATGTGACAATAAAGTACCATTGATCATCAAAACAGCTTTTATCAAGTACTTGCATTGAATGGAATTAGTAGTTAAAACATCTTTTCTTTAAAATAAATTCCACTATTTGTCATGTGTCAGTTCGATGCTCCATCTAGGCTCTGGTTTTCTCTTTAATTGATCTCCTCAGTTCATCTGTTGAAAATAATGAACTAAATCTGCTTTATTTCAGGTGGATTTTTAAGGATAGTCGTCATCTAGTGATAAGTCTTAAAAGTATGGATTACACTTGAAAGACAGCTTTATTTCTCACAAAGCAAAAGGCTCCGTTCAGAAATGGCAAGCTTTAAATGTGGCCATTATCGGTAATGGCCACATTTAAAGCTTGCCATTTCTGAGACCAAAGGTCTCAGTGGATGCATACGTCACTCCTCTTGGTAGAAGGTTGCCTGAAGATGTTTTCTAGGTGCTAGTTAAGTGCCTGCTCCACAGGGAAGGAGTTGGCTGTGTTGATCAATATCAGTGACGTAGATGCAGTAATCAGTGACAGAGACTGCCTGGGGCTTAGGTGAGTTGACGCAGTATGGTCAGTTCTTTTCACCAGGTATTATTTTCCTCCATTAAATTATTCCAGGACTGGTAATCCGGGGACAGCTTTACTAAGACAAAGACAATGAATTGTTGAATATAGCAAAGTACAGCATCGGAACAGGTATATAGCACCACAATGTGCCTCTCTAGACCTTTCCTATGTACCTGTATAAGTGTTTTGTAAATGCTGTCATTGTACCTGTTTCAAACAGCGACCCTGGCAGCTCGTTCCATTTACCCACCACCATTTGAGTGGAAAAATTGCCCCTCAGGTTCGGATTAAATCTTGCCTCTGTCACCTTAAACCCAGGTCCTCTGGTTTTTGATTCACCTATCCTGGGTAAAAGACTGTACATTTACACTATCTATTCCCCTCATGATTTGATATGCACCTCTTTAAAATGACCCCTCAGCCTCCAGCATTCCAAGGAATAAAGTTCTAACCTGCCCAACCTCTCCCTATAGGTCTGGGCCTGAAGTCCTGGCAACGTCCTCGTAAATCATCTCTGCACTTTTTTCAGCTTAATGTGACAAATTTAAGGTTTCGTGGGCACATTGCAACTTTCTTCAATCTCTACACCAGAGTTGGTCTGTCCACATTCAAAAACACATTGGTGCAGTTCGTAGACTTGTTGCCTCATAGCATTGAAGACACAGGTTTGATCCTGACCTTGGGTGCTGTCTGTGAGGAGTTTGCACGTTCTCCCTGTGACTGCGTGGGTTTCCTGTGGACACTGGTTTCCTCCCACATCCCAAAGACGTGTTTGTAGGTTAATTGGCCCTCTGTAAATTTCTCCTAGTGTGTAGAATGGATGAGGTCATAAGGAATAGAATTGGGCCATTCGGCCCATCAAGTCTACTCTGCCATTCGATCATGGCTGATCTATCTCTCCCTCCTAACCCCATTCTCATGCCTTCTCCCCATAACCTCTGACACATGTACTGATCAAGAAACCAGTCACAGGGAGAACGTGCAAACTCCTCACAGGCAGCACCCAAGCTCAGGATCGAACCTGTGTCTTCAATGCTATGAGGCAACAAGTCTACGAACTGCACCAATGTGTTTTCGAATGTGGACTGACCATCTTTGCCTTAAAAATATCCAGACTTGGCCTCCACAGCCTTCTGTGGCAAAGACTTCCACAAATTCAGCACCCTCTAACTAAATAAATTTCTCCTCATCTCCTTTCTAAAAGAAAGTCCTTTAATTCTGAGGCTATGACCACTAATCCTAGACTCTCCCACTAGTGGAAACATCCTCTCTACATCCACTCTGTCCAAGCCTTCACTATTCTGTATGCTTCAATGAGGTCCCCCCTCATTCTTCTAAACTCCAGTGAGTACAGGCCCAGTGCCGACAAATGCTCATCATAGGTTAACCTACTCATTCCTGGGATCATCATTCTTGTAAACCTCCTCTGGACCTGGAATCGGAAATAAAAGTTTTTCTTAACCTGCACAAAGGATGGGAGATGGATAGATTCAACATAGGGAATATCGCAGATAGGGCGAGGCCAGGGTTACCATGAACTTCAAAAAAAATTATATTATCTATTGAGTAATGTGTTTTAGTACTGTGTTTTTTACAACCTATTGTGCTTCTGCAAGTAAGAATGTCATTGTTCCACTTCAGGACCTACGACAATAAAATACTCTTGACTCTTGAATATATTTGCACCAAAGAATGAAAGTTAAAAGTGCACATTTTGGAAAACTGTGCAGGTTTACTTTCAACCTTATTAAATTTCCAATTTAACTTTACAAAGAAGGCTGCATCTGCAATCTTCCAGAAACAATAAGAAATCATAAGAGGTTTTGTCAGCAGTGTTCCTACGTATCAGGCTCTCCACCCAAAATATCAACTACCCCTCTGCCTCCACAGATACCGTTCGACCCACTGAGTTCTTCCAGCAGTTTGTTTTGTTGTGTGATTTCATACCTGGAGGAATGTCCTTTGTTTATTTGATTTTTGAGTTACAGCATGAAAACAGGCCATTTGGCCCCTACTGACCATCCAGCGCCCTTTCACACTGATTCTATGTTATCCCACTTTCTCATCAACTCCTTACCTATTAGGGGAAATTTTACCGAGGCCAATTAGCCTACAAAACCTGCTCTTATTTGGTATGTTGGAGGGAATGTACATTGACACAGGGCGAAAGGGCAAACTCCACACAGACAGCACTCGATGTCAAGATCAAATGCAGGTCTCTGGCACGGTGACGCAGTAGTTCTGCCAACTACTGTGCCACCTAACATCCTGAACTTTTCTTAAATAAAACTAGATGAGCTGGTTGTCACTACAGTTTGCTGTGTGGGAACCTCCATGGTTAAATTGCTGTACTCAATCCAAAACCGAGTTTAGATTACAAAATAATTAATCAGATATCATGAAGCATCCTAAATAATTTAGTTCTTTAACTTGTTAAGTTATAGCGAATGTAAGAAAACACCCAGAAAAGTAATTTTGACAAATCAGCTTTATGAGTTTTGACCAATTATACAGTACTAAAGTATACCATTTAATTTCCAACACTAAGGGCAGTACAATTGTCTGATAATTTTCACATTACAATCAGATTTTGTAACATAACCTAAACATATTCATTTTTCCATGTTTCACTCAAAGCAAGTTTAATCATTCTGCAAACAAGGTTCGGGAAGGGAGTAAAATGGAAAAGTTAGAGCAGATTATGAGATTTTACTTTTTAGTTCTATGTTGATGTATTTATTAAAGAAATACACTCGTCGGTGAAAACAAGTGCAATCAATCAACCTCTGGCAGTGCAGAATATTTTTACTAAATGTTCCTGCTGTAAAATAACGCTCCATTTTGATTGGTTACACAGTGATTTTTTTTAAACAATCGCTGTGTGGTGGTGAAAGCAAGAATACTTGTTCTTTGTGGAAAAGCATTAATTACTAAATGCAACAACTCAGAACTTCAATGTATCAGCATAATTATTTATTCCGTATTTTTCTGAAGTACTCTGACAATATCACAAGGAGCAAATTTTCAACTATAGCACTTTCTGTGTACAGGTCTGTTTCAAAGCATTGTCCATCACAACTATTTACACCCTTGTGGCTGTAAGGCAAGGTTCACAATGGTGCCTCAAAAATGAATCGTCCATTTTAAAAGAAAGTTCAGTCCTTTACTGAGGTGAATTGGAGAAAATCACTGCAGACACAGAGGCTTTCTATAACATGTTTTAAAATGCTTCATGCAACTATTTTTGGTGCTAATGACAAATTAGCAACTTCTGAGTTTGATTCTCTGAAAAATTGGGAAACATGATCAAAAACCTGGACCACATGACGGCAGCCCTGGTGCCGCCTTACTGCAAGATTGTGCTGTCACTTGAGCAGCCAAGATAATCACGATAAATCATCTTCAATATGTTTTCTGCAGTTGACAGCTGATGGCTTTCCTCGGGGAGAAATTCACCCTCAAATACAAAAATTCTTCCTAAGCATTTTTAACATTCTACCAGACATCTTCCAAGATTAGTTTTTAAAAAGATGAGCCCGAGCAACCTGGATCTTTACAAATCCAAAACAATTTAATGTATAAATAAGATTCCGGAACATTGAGCAGACTTTCATAATACTGTCTCAAACCTTATTAGCATTATGTCAAGGATGTAGCTTCTGTTGCATTACTGATAGCAATATTACATTGTTTGAATCCACAATTGAGAAAATAACTTGCATCACAATAATAAGTGGAGATACAAGTAGACAGTTGTACAGAACATTTTGCTTATAGACATTTTGCTTATAGTAGTTTGTATTCTAAAATTTGGATCGTCAAATTAATGAGAATTTTAAACTGATGTTAAAGTGGCATTTAAATTGCACACTAATGTGTTCATTATTGGTATGCTAAAAAAATTATGAGCTACTTTTCCAGTTGCGTGTTATTTTGCCTGAAAATGTAAATGGTGTACATTTAAAGTGCATATCTTGAATTCTCAGCTGCTGAAGTAAGCACATGAAAAGGAAACAATTAGAGACACTGCCTTTGAAAGTTGAGTTGAGCTTCCATTTTTCTTCACTTTGCACCAATGCTTCTAATCCAAACAAAAATCCAATGGGTCTGTGGTACGTCACTCAGTCATTCTTCTGCCTTTTTAATTTGACTCCGTCTCCCAGAATTAGCTTAAGCAACCTGATGCTTAATCCAAATAAAGCTGCATTTAATCCTGTTTGCCACTGCGCCATTGCTTTGAGCCTTCGTTCCATGCCACATATACAAACAAGGCCAGCACAACATGAACAGCCACTACAGCAACTATAGCAGCATAGAAGTAGCTGTCTCTGTTTGACATCCCCAGTGAACCTGAGAAGGAAAAATGTACAATTAAAGACCATGTTTTGTCTTTAATCCAAAGTTAGGGCTTCAGTTAACGTACTATGAAGGGTAGGAATAAGAAACAAAATTAATAATCTGGACTTTGCAAGGTAATGACAGCATGATTGTCAATGTTCAATATTTCTCCACAAATCTGCCGCAACTTTGGGATTTCTGCAATTGTACAGATAACTGTAGATATCCAAAGATTTCTATCAGTGTTTCCCAATTCACAGTGGCTGCACCTTTATCTTATTGCTGTGCAAACCCTTTTGGTTTCAGTTTCTGAGCATACCAAGAAGGGACAACCTTGTGAGATAAAATACATTGTGACATTTAATAAAGATCTCTCCAAACTGTTTATTAAATCATGTGGTTTTACATTAAAAGAGCCCACAATCTAAAGGGCTGCCCGAACAGATTGCAAATGACCTATACTAGTCCAGCTGTACCCAATTAGTCTACCAAATCTAGCAGTTTCAGGTTTATGTCACTGTGATGATTTAAAAAAAATTCCAGGCTCAATTAAATCAATCAAATTTAATTTATCCAGCAGTTATGGTGGGATTTAAACTCGTCTGTCTAGAACATTGATTGAGAATACTGATTGATACTTAACCCCAAGACTAATGACTTGTGGATGTAGATGAAACAATGTTTTCATAAAGATTTAGATCACACCCAAGCTCTGGTAAAATACTGAAGATTCAGGAAATCTGAAATAAAAATAAGAAACTGCTGGAAATACTTAGCAAATCAGGCAGCATTTGTAGGGGGAGAAAATAAAACTGGATTAATTCTGACCATTTATCAGAACCGATGGAAGGTCATAAGTTTAAAACATTAACGATTACTCGTGCCTCAGATGCAACCTGACCTGCTGAATATTGTCAACATCTTCTGCTTTTTTTCTGTGCTGTCAACTAATCCAGTGCTTCTCCTGATCCTATAGATTATCAATGCCAGTGAGTATAAAGGTGTTACTAATCTGTGGCAATCCCAAGATATTTCTTGCATTTAAATGCACTACAGAAAGCATCCTCCTACAATGCACCAGCTTGGAATGGTGTAGGAAAATAACTGCAGATGCTGGTACAAATCGAAGGTATCACAAAATGCTGGAGTAACTCAGCAGGTCAGGCAGCATCTAGGAGAGAGGGAATAGGTGACGTTTCGGGTCGAGACCCTTCTTCAGACTGATGTCAGGGGGGCGGGACAAAGAAAGAATATGCTTGGAATGGTAATTGCTCTGCCCAAGATAGCTAGAAATTGCAAAGATATACAAACAATCCAGTACATCACACCAAGACACCACCCCCTCACTGATTCCATCCACACTTCACGATATCTCGGGAAGGCACTCACGTACGGTGTGGATGTACGATCTTCTTGGACAGCACACCAAAAAACTGTTTTTTCCACTGTATCTCGGTACAGGTGACAATAATAAACCAATACCAGGGAGAGGTTTCCAAAGTACACATTTTGCACTTCGTTTAATCAGGTCATTTCTGATTTGTCAGCGAATATTAATTTTATTAGCCACACTTTGCCAAACGTGCGTGCACATCATTTAAGATTTCCGTGTATGGTAAGCCAAAGGGATAGTGTACCACAAAGTGGAACCCCATTAATAAATTCAGCTCCAAGTTGCCAAAACCGCCACTAACAGTATCTAACACACAACAAAAGAGCATTCCCATCTGCTTAGGATACAAACAGCCCAAGACATGGGACAGAGCAAAAATAGCCAGCAGCTCACAAGAGATAGGAGTAGAATTAGGCAATTCGGCCCATCAAGCTTACTCCGCCATTCAATCATGGCCGATCTATCTCTCCCTCCTAACCCCATTCTCCTGCCTTCATCCCATAACCTCTGACACCCATACTAATCAAGGATCTATCCATCTCTGGCTTAAATATATCCACTGACTTTGCCTTCACAGCCTTCTGCGGCAAAGAATTCCACTTGTTACTACATAGCTACAAGCTTCCTTCTTGTAAATTTGATCCTATCCTTCGAAAGTACTGATTCGCTCAATGGAAGATGGACCCAAAGCTTTGACAAAGCATTGCAGATAATTCTATTAAAATTACATTTCAGCTAAATTTCACAGCTACGTACTTTCTTTCAAAAAAGGAAATTTTACCCATCGTAATCCAAAAGCACTTTATTTTGTTTTACTTTGAGAAAGTATGCCCTTAAAAATTAATTGACATAACAAAATAGAGAGACATAAGGACAGGTATTTTATATTGTTTTTAGCACTGACACAATCAAAGGCAATAAGACTATCTTCAATTGGCACCAAGCCAAAGAAGTCATCAAGGATCATCTTAAAGAACTTGGGCAAAGAGGAAGGTTTTATGGAATGACTTTACAGGAGGATGTGCAGGTTGAGGTAAAGCTTAAGTGCTTGGTTTGATAACATTTTATTTAAACCTCCCAGTTCTTATTGTCACACAACTAATCTGTATCCGTACAACTAATCTGTATCTGTATAAAGAAATAGATTGCACCAAACATTACACTTTTAAAACTTACAAATAATACCTTGCAACACATTTTTATGCACTACAGCAGGTATGGAATTGTATGTAACTTCAGGAGGAGAAAGGGACAAAAGGGATCGACAGTAACTTTTTGACTCTATACCCAAGTTGTAAACCTCCTAACTGCAGAAACTATCTTTATCTACCCCACAGATGCCACTCAATATCCCAAAAACTTTAATTGAATGACTCGTCATCTTCCAAAAGTTACAATAATAACATGTGTCACCAATCGTTGTAATTTAAGGCTGGTAATTGAACACGCATTTTAACAGCACCTTTCCACAAAATCTTTAGGCACCGCTTTAATAAAATATTATTTTTAGAGATGATGGCTAGAACTACTCTTTGTATCAGTGTAATCCAAACAAGGTTTTGTATAAAAAGGACTAACTTCTATCCTATTGAACTCCAGTACTCAAAATATAAAGCTAACGTTTAGTTAGTCTTCTAATAATTTTCCATCCTGTCCATAAATACCTCTATGATCTACATAGAGATGCACACTTTTATACTGCCATTGCATTTGGTATTTTGCCATTTAGAAACTACACTTTATCCTACCTCAGTACAACATGAATGGCCTCATAATTGCATTTGTAGAAATCTATTTGCTGTGGTTTTACCATTTGTTTACTCAAACTTTTTGTAATTTAATGTTCCCAACTAGACTGCAAACAATTTGGACAGGTACATGGATAGGAAAGGCTTTATATTACGTTAGCTTTATATTAGAGAGATATGGGCCAAACAGGGGCAAATGGGACTAGTGTAGTTGAGGCAGCTTGGTTGGCATGGGCAAGCTGGTCCAATGGGCCCGTTTCCATGCTGTGTGACTCTGACCCTAATAGCATTTATCTCTTCATCATCTGCATACTTGGATACATGGCCTTCTACCCCATTATGTTTGTTTAGAAATCTGGTGTATGGTTGCTGTGCAAGCACAGATCCTTATGTGGCATAAATATGAATTGCACCTGACTGTGTTTGTGGAATCCCATCAGCCACTCTACTACAGCAGCATACAACCACCAGTCACATCTTCCCCTCCCCATCTGCTCTCTGTAGGGACCCCTTTTTGTAACTCCTTGGTTCACTCAAACCCTCCCCACACATCTCTTCCCCACACCACACACTCTCTCCTGCAACCATTGGGTATAACACCTGCCCTGACACTCTCTCTCTCTCTCTCCCTCATCCAGGGATCTAAACAGCCTTTTCACATCAGACAGGGATTCACCTGCACCTCCTCCAACGTTGTCTATTGAATTAGGTTTCCTCGACATTGCTTCCTCTACACGGGTGAGACCAGACACAGACTAGACAACTATTTTGCCGAGCACCTATGCAAAGCACTTTGCAGAGCATCTGTTGGCTGTGGCAATCTGGATCTCCGGATTGCCAGCCTTTGTAATTCCCATTCCCATACCAACCTGTCTGTCTTTGTCTTTTTCCACTGCCAGGGTAAAACCAAACCCACACTAGAGGACCAGCGACACATATTCCATCTGGAGAGTCTACAACCTAACAGCATGAACAATGGCGTCGCCATTATTATTACATGCCAAATGAATTTCACTGTGTAATATTTAATTGCATATGTGACAATAAATATCCATTGAACCAGAGTTCCTCTCATTACCTTCGGCTGCAGATTCCAGAATCTGCAGCCTTTTATTCTCTCATCACTTTGCAGCCTCTGTTGCTACTCTATTATTCCCTCCCCACAACAGTTCACCAACAGCAATTTAGGATCCATCTTTGACAGAAACGTTCGTTTGACATGATACCAACTTAAAATGGATTAGCCGAATTAGAATACAAATCCTGTTTCGCTTCAATTGAAAGGAACTTAAACTAGAAAAGCCAATTGTTAAAAGAGCTTACCTTCAAAGACAAAAGATTTTGTTCCAAAATACAACCCAATTGGTAAAACAATCATTAGGAATGTGAAAAACAGGAGTGTCTTCAGAACCGATAACAGCGAGCTGTCATTTCTGAAAAAGGCAAATAAAAAATGTAACCAGACCTACACAGAGATAACAACAAACATGTTTATATATAAAACAAGCTTCCTTTTGGCAATGTCACAACCTGTTTTAAAGATACTTCACAAGGAGAACCCACAACATGACTATAAATAATATTTTGATCAAACCCATTTTAATTTCAGCAAATTGAAATCTCTGGTTGTTTTATTTTACAATACAAAAGAAAAAATGAACGCGTTTTGTGGAATTAGAGATAACACAAGAACATTGAACAATCGGTGGACTCGAAAGGCTGTTCTGTGCTGTATCTCTAAACTAAACTAAAATAAATAAATATGGAAAGTTAATTGTTTTAATAATATAATTCTAAATTAAAATCATGCCTTGGGCTGTGGGAATCCTGGAATAACAAGAGTTCAAGGTGGCAGAAAGTCATAATTTAATACCAAAGGGTAGATTGTCCACTTACATTTGTGAAAATATCAAGAGTCTGTCAAGCAGAAGAAAATTAGTGCACACAAAGAGACCATAGGAGTTTGGGATTTGGAGAGTTAGCAGCATGGAATAGGGCAACTCAACACAAATTATGAACCCATGAATTTTGAGTGTCTGACAGATGTCTCGGTAGGAAGAATGCAAATACAGAGTTCCACAAAATTGAGCTATAGTCATGGCCCAAAATTGCATTGATTTTGGTTGATTATTATCATGTGTACTGAGACTTTGACACCAAAATTGCCGGGGTCGTGGACTGTGAAGAAGGCTGTCAAGATATACAGTGCGATGTAGATTAGCTACAGAAATGGGCAGAGAAATGGCAGTTGTAGTTTAATCTGATCAAATACAAGGGAATGGAGTGAAATGAATTACGTGCAAGTGGATAAGAGATGGTCTTGGCATCATGTTCGGCACGGACATTGTGGACTGAAAGTTTGTGCTGTACTGTTCTATGTTTACATACTTTAGGCATAGGAGCCTGCAAACTGTGAACACCAACCATCCTTTTTCTCCAGAGATGCTGCCTGGCCCGCTGAGTTACTCCAGCACTTTGTGTCTATCTTCCCAACAGCCATCAGGCTCTTGAACAGCACACAATACCAACCTATGCAATAATGAACTGCTATGGACTGTGTCTATGGACTGTGACTTTGGTGTCTTTGGATGGCTACCTATTACTAGGGTCATAAATTAATTGATTAAAAAAATGCACTTTATCTGTGTGTGTTGCATTTACGGGCTAGTTAAATGCAAATTCTAACAAGAATTTAATTGCTTTCTTGTCGGTACATACGACAATCAAACACACTTGGCCCTGACTATCCAGGGATGCAACAGTTGGTATCAAAAATTTAGTTTGTCACATGTATCGAGGTACAGTGAAAAGCTTTTTTGTTGCGTGCTATCCAGTCAGCGGACAGACAATACATGATTACAAACTGGTATATGCTGTGCAAGAGTATTAAAAAATGGTTAAGTTTATTCAGGAGGCTCTACTGTGTGTGGTTTTTATGGCAATAATCAAAAGGACATTAATGCTCAAGAGAGCCTGCAATCTGTGTTCAACTTAATAGCAAGAAGGGGAAAAAACATACCATAAAAAAGAAATAATTATCACTGAATGAAAATGTTAACAGAAATTTAATTAGGTTTTGTTTTAAAAATTATAGCTTTGACATTAATCCCACAACTTGGCTGTCTAACACACTTCCACATCAGAGAAACAGAAATAAGAAAACAAATTCAAATGCAGGAAGCCTTTAAGTGGAACAGAAAGCCTTAAGTGGAACAGAAGAATTCTAGCTCTGGTAGAACAGTAAATTAATAAAGTTATAATAACTTCCTTGGTTAAGGATGGTTGAGAAAATCAAGTGGTAATGAGTGGTGGGATTTGCCATAGAATTGTAATGGTTAGGAGCCTAGTTGGCTTGCTGAGTCTGTGCTGACTGCTGGTGGAGCAATCCTCTTCAATCCTGTTCCCTCAATCTTTCTTTGTTGCCTGTGTGATGCTGCAACTTGCTTGTCTTTCCTTTCCAAATACTTTCCTATCTAAATACTTCCATTTCACTACCAAGTCACATTGAAAAGTGATATTTGCCTTTTCAAGAATTATTCAATAGAGTTCCTACTAATTTGATTTATTTGGGTGATTTACAAGTGTTTAAAAAATATGAAGTTGGTCAAAACAACATTGATTGATTCAATGAAATCCATACATTTCAACATTTTCCGTACACGTTCAAGAATCTTTACAATATGTTCTTCACATTCTCACTTCATCTGAAAACAAGGGTCTCCTTTCCAACTACATCAGCCTTAAAAAATATTCAAAGATTCCAGTGTTTGAGGAATATTTTGCTTACTCATAGAGACAAAGCACAAGGGGGCACAGCCCTTTGGCCAACAGAGTCCATAACAACAATCAACCATCCATTTACATTCATTCCACATTAATCCTATCTGTTTTAAGTTCTTCCACATTTATCTGCTCATCTAGACACTAGGGACAATTTACAGTGGTTAATTAACCTACCAACTCATCCATTCTTGGAATGTGGGAGGAACAGGAGCACCCAGAGGACACCCATACAGTCACAGGAAGATGGCGCAAACGTCTGGAGTAACTCAGCGGGTCAGATCTGAGCAGGAAACGGATAGGTGACATTTCAGGTCAGAACACCTTTTCAGATAATAGAGGCAGAAGAAGCCTCCCGACACAAAATGTCACATATACGTTCCTTCCACAGATGTGGCCTGACCTGCTGAGTTTGGTTTGGTTTAGTTTAGAAATAGAGTATGGAAACAGGCCCTTAACCTACTGAGTCAGTGCTGACCAACGATCACCTGCACACTAGTTCGATCCTAAACACTAAGGTCAATTTTACAGAGGCCAATTAACCTATAAATCTGCATGCCTTTGGAACGCAAGAGGAGCCCAGAGCATCCGGAGAAAATTCACACTGTCACTGGGAGAACGTGCAAATTCCACACAGACAGTACATGAGGTTAGGATGAAACTAGAGTCTCTGGTGGCATTATGAGGCAGCAACTGAACCACTGTGCCACCCCCAGCTGGGAGTTATTCCAACACTGTATTATTCAAAATTCTAGTATTGGCAGTTCCTTGTGCCTCTATTGATTGGTTTGAATTGTTAGGTACAGTATTGAAACAGGCCCTTCAGCCCACTGATTATTGATTACCCATTCGGACTACTTCTGTTATCCTACTTTTTCATCCTACACACTCCCTAAATACTGCTGGACAATTTATCGAGGCCAATTGACTTACAAACCAGCCGACCTGAGGAAACCCATGCAGTCACAGGAACCAACAAACTCCACACGGACAGCACCCAGTCAGGATCAAACCCGGGTCTCTGGCTCTGTGAGGCAGCAGCTCTACCTTTTCGCTATACAGACAGGATGTGAGGTCAGGAATGAACCCAGGTCAAGTAGAAATCAAGTCAAAGGTCTGAAGAAGAGTCCCAACCAGAAACGTCACCCATCCATGTTCTCCAGAAATACTGCTTGACCTGGTGGTGAATCTGTGGAATTCATTGCAGCAGACAGCTGTGGATGCCTAATCAATGGATATTTTTAAGGCAGAAAAATGGATTAGGGGTTATGGCGAGAAGGCAGGAGAATGGGGTTGAGAGGGAAAGATAGATCAGCCACAATTGAATGAAGGATAAGAAAATAACTGCAGATGCTGGTACAAATCGATTTATTCACAAAATGCTGGAGTAACTCAGCAGGTCAGGCAGCATCTCGGGAGAGAAGGAATGGGTGACGTTTCGGGTCGAGACCCTTCTTCAGACTGATGTCGGGGGTGGGACAAAGGAAGGATATAGGTGGAGACAGGAAGATAGAGGGAGATCTGGGAAGGAGGAGGGTAAGGGAGGGACAGAGGAGCTATCTGAAGTTGGAGAAGTCGACGTTCATACCACCGGGCCGCAAACTGCCCAGGCGAAATATGAGGTGCTGCTCCTCCAATTTCCGGCGGGCCTCACTATGGCACTGGAGGAGGCCCATGACAGAGAGGTCAGACTGGGAATGGGAGGGGGAGTTAAAGTGCTGGGCCACCGGGAGATCAGCTGCGTTAATGCGGACCGAGCGCAGGTGTTCAGCGAAGCGATCGCCGAGCCTGCGCTTGGTTTCGCCGATATAAATAAGTTGACATCTAGAGCAGCGGATGCAGTAGATGAGGTTGGAGGAGGTGCAGGTGAACCTCTGTCTCACCTGGAAAGACTGTTTGGGTCCTTTGATGGAGTTGAGGGGGGAAGTAAAGGGACAGGTGTTGCATCTCGTGCGGTTGCAAGGGAAAGTGCCCGGGGTTAGGGTGGTTTGGGTAGGAAGGGACGAGTGGACCATGGAGTTGCGGAGGGAACGGTCTCTGCGGAACGCAGAGAGGGGAGGGGATGGGAAGATATGGCCAGTGGTGGGGTCCTGTTGTAGGTGACGGAAATGTTGGTGGATGATATGTTGGATCCGCTGGCTGGTGGGGTGGAAGGTGAGAACGAGGGGGATCCTGTCCTTGTTGCGAGTGGGGGGAGGGGGAGCAAGAGCGGAGCTGCAGGATGTAGAAGAGACCCTAGTGAGAGCCTCATCTATAATGGAGAAGGGGAAGCCCCGTTTTCTGAAAAACGAGGACATCTCGGAAGCCCTAGTCTGAAACACCTCATCCCGGGCGCAGATGCGGCGTAGACGGAGGAATTGGGAGTAGGGGATAGACTTTTTGCAGGGGACCGGGTGGGAAGAAGTGTAGTCCAGATAGCTGTGCGAGTCGGTGGGCTTGTAGTAAATGTCCGTCACTAGTTTTTCTCCTGTGATGGAGATGGTACGGCACGGTAGCACAGCGGTAGAGTTGCTGCTTTACAGCGAATGCAGCGCCGGAGACTCAGGTTCGATCCTGACTACGGGTGCTGCACTGTAAGGAGTTTGTACGTTCTCCCCGTGACCTGCGTGGGTTTTCTCCGAGATCTTCGGTTTCCTCCCACACTCCAAAGACGTACAGGTATGTAGGTTAATTGGCTGGGTAAATGTAAAAATTGTCCCTAGTGGGTGTAGGATAGTGTTAATGTACGGGGATCGCTGGGCGGCACGGACTTGGAGGGCCGAAAAGGCCTGTTTCCGGCTGTATATATATGATATATGATATGATATGATGATGATGGTGAGGTCCAGAAACGGGAGGGAGATGTCAGAGATAGTCCAGGTATATTTAAGGGCAGGATGGAAATTGGAGGTGAAGTGTATGAAGTCAGTGAGTTCTGCATGGGTGCAAGAGGTAGCACCAATGCAGTCGTCGATGTAGCGGAGGTAGAGTTCGGGGATGGGGTCAGTGTACGTCTGGAACAGGGATTGTTCGACGTACCCGACAAAGAGGTAGGCGTAGCTAGGAGTTGAATGAAGGAGATGGCTTGATGGACTGAAGGGCCTAATTCTGCTCCTACATCCTGTGATCTGATGTTTCTCAGCAGTGACTCAGGTTCGATCCTGACTATGGGTGCTGCACTGTAAGGAGTTTGTACGTTCTCCCCGTGACCTGCGTGGGTTTTCTCCGAGATCTTCGGTTTCCTCCCACACTCCAAAGACGTACAGGTATGTAGGTTAATTGGCTGGGTAAATGTAAAAATTGTCCCTAGTGTGTGTAGGATAGTGTTAATGTCCGGGGATCGTTGGGCGGCACGGACTTGGTGGGCCGAAAAGGCCTGTTTCCGGCTGTATATATATAAACATAGCACAAAAAGTAAGGAAATTTGTGTTTGGTAGATTATTTCTTTGTTGTAACAATGCTTCTTGGCAATAAATCTTATACCGTTGGAAAGCCTGTTTATTTCCCTTTTAAATGGTGCCACATTTGTAAGGAACATGCATTTGTGGGATGAGCAGCAGAGCTGAGTATATGGGTTGCGCCCATGAAAAATTTGCCAAATCTTCTCTGCCAATGCCAAACAGATTATTCTGCTGTTGCTATTGACTCTTGTTTTGAGCTTCTGGTACCCCCAGGTGCTGACAAGAATGGGATGCCATCCCACAACAGTGTGTGACCAGGCTGGTGACCAGCATGAGGAGGAGGTGCCAGGCTGTTATGGCTGTGTATGGTTCTTCCACACGCTACTGTGGCTCCTGTTTATTAAATGAATAAATTGTTAAATTGCCAATATGTCTTGTTTCTTCAGACTTCAATCATCCAATCCACCAAACAACACCGAACAAGAGTCAATGGCAGAATAAGCTGTTTGGCATTGGCAGAGAAGATTTGGCAAATTTTTCATGGGCGCAACCCATATACTCAGCTCTGCTGCTCATCCCACAAATGCATGTTCCTTACAAATGTGGCACCATTTAAAAGGGAAATAAACAGGCTTTCCAACGGTATAAGATTTATTGCCAAGAATCATTGTTACAACAAAGAAATAATCTACCAAACACAAATTTCCTTACTTTTTGTGCTATGTTTATATATATATGATATGATATGACCCATTGGGGGGCGGAAGGGTTGGCGTCACGTGATCTGGGGGCGGGGCCCGCTATGAACACGCCCACCGCTCCGCGTCGGGTCGCGGGGCCTCTGCCCGGTGAGTGACAACCCCCCGCCGCCGCCGCATTGACGGCTCCGGCCCGACACGTCCATTCCCGCCACAGCCGCCGCCGCCGCCGCGCTCCCCACCGCCTGCACCGCGCTGCCACACTCACCCCCTGAAGTCAGCGGCGCCGGCGGCGCCGGGGGCCGCGTTCAGCACCGTTCGGTCCGGACGCTCCATCTCCCCGCGACGCACTCGCTTCACGCGTCACTTCCTGCTCGCTGTTGCGGCGGCGGTGGCGCCCCGCCTGCTTCTTTCGTCACTTCCTCCTCCAATGGTTCTGGGGCAAAGATACTAGAGGAGCGAGATGGACCACTCCGTTGATATCGCTTCTGCTGAAGTGTCGGAACGGCCGCCATTTTAGTAGGCAAAACGGGTCGTTCGCTCTGCCTCTCACAGTGTAATCAGTGTTGTGGGGGAACAGTATGTGTGATGATACCATTAAAATGCAGAAAATATCTCATCTATCAACTCACATTTTTTTGTTATTTTTATTTTAAAATGTTTTACCCCCGCTTCATTTCTCTGATTTTATTATTTCTTCCTGTTTCTGCCCATTTCCCTCTCATCCTTCTTCCCCAGGCAGCCCCCTCTTTTGTGCAGTTTCCCTTGTATTGCTCAAACACCCACTCTGCACAAAGTTATGAATGTGTGTGTGAGAGGCATAATAGAGATAAATAGATCTCAAAGTTCCATCTCATGGATCAGAAGCAAGTTTGATTTAAAGCAACGCTCTATATCTTTCTTCATCTTATTTTTCACATTATGTACATAAACCATAAAGGCGATTTGACCGTTATGGTTTATGTATATGTATGTATGCATATATATATATATATATACTAGCACAAGTGTGCCCGTTGGGCCCGTCCTCGTAGGGTTTCCATTGTAACCGGGAGGGGAGTGGGGGGGAGGGAAGGGGGAGGGTGGGGGGGAGGGAAGGGGGAGGGGGGGAGGGAAGGGGGAGGGGGGGGAGGGAAGGGGGGAGGGTGGGGGGGGAGGGGAGGGAGGGGAACCTCCCCTTTTCCCAGTACCCCTCTTTCCCCGTTGGGCCCGTCCTCATAGGGTTTCCATTGTAACCGGGAGGAGGGAAGGGGGAGGGAGGTGTGGAGGGAGGGGGGGGTAGGGGAGAGGGAGGTGGGTAGGGGGGGGAGGGGAGGGAGGGGGACCTCCCCTTTTCCCAGTACCCCTCTTTCCCCGTTGGGCCCGTCCTCGTAGGGTTTCCATTGTAACCGGGAGGAGGGGAGGGAGGGAAGGGGGAGGAGGGAACATATTTTTTCATTCTTTTCATTCTATATTAGTGTAATAAAGTGTAATGCATACATACCTACGCTGATACAGAAGTTGTAGCTTTAGACATGAATAATGTACATTACTACCATAATTTAGTTTTGAATTTAACATATAATTGAGGGGGCCGGTGCAATATAGTGCTAACCCTCACTTTTGTGAAAAATGAGTTACATGCATTAACACGATCCTTGCCCATTACCCTGCAACCTGTAAAAATTTCATATTTAAATTCAACCGATAAATTGGTTAAATAACATAGGCACCTTCCTGTTTTTTTTGTGATTTATGGATTTTTCAAATGTGAATATCTCATCACGACACATTTGTGGGTAAGCAGTATAATGCACCAACCCCCTTCAATTTCACATCTTTCAAAAATGAACTTCACAAACAAGGATAACACTTATTATTTCTGTCATTCATGGTAAGATTTATATCATTTGTGTGCGAGATATATAGGGTTGAACTGTTTTACATATCAACTAACCAATGAAAAGATCAAGTCCTGATTTATACCAGCTCTTCACCTCCCCCCACCCCCCCACCGGCTTGTCTGAAGAAGGGTCCCAACCTGAAACATCACCCATCCTTTTTCTCCAGAGATGCTGCCTGACCCGGTGATTTACTCCACCACTGTGTCTTTTGAATTGGATTCATGCTTCTGTACCACGTCAGGCAGCATTGGTCATTTTAGTGGCTGTCAAGGGTTTTTAACTAATCAATTCACCAATTCAAATTTTCTTGGCTCTAAGTATAAAGTTAAATGTCTTTTCAATTATTTTGTGGATACAGTAGAGTTCTATTGTTTGCAAATGCCTAATCTCTGTTTCCATGATTTTTAAAAATAAAACAAAAAGAGATACAGCTCATGGAGGTGAAATTAAAATTAACAGAGAAAGCAAAGGAGAACAGTTCATTAAATATGATCAATTGGCCTGATACAGACAGAGTGGATCTCTATCCCCTTCAATTTTACATCTTTCAAAAATGAACTTCACAAACACGGATAACACTTATTATTTCTGTCATTCATGGTAAGATTTATATCATTTGTGTGCGAGATATATAGGGTTGCACTGTTTTACATATCAGCTGACCAATGAAAAGATCAGGTCCTGATTTATACCAGCTCTTCACCTCCCCCCACCCCCCCCCCCCCCCCCCCTCCCCCAACCATGAAAAAAGGTCTCGACCCAAAACGTCACCTATCCATGTTCTCTAGAGATGCTGCCTGACTTGCTGAGTTACTCCAGCACTTTGTGTCCCTTTGTCCCCTAACCTAGTCACAAGCCTTTGGCCAATCTCCCACATTTAGCTTCAGCAGAGAAGGACCCATTGACTACTTGCTGATCATCGTCCCATCACAAAGACTTTCCAGCAAAGGCCTGAGGGTTCAGATATTTCTGAGCAATATTGTGTTGAGAATTTTTGATCAGTACATTACAATAAAGACACAGTCACACTGCAGAGGGTACATAGGCTGATGCAAGGACTAGACAATGTAGATTATAAGGAAAGATCAGACAGGCAATGGTTGTGTTCCTTGGCACACAGAAGGCTGAGGAGTGGTTAATTGAAATGCATAACAATATGCGGGGACGAAAGAAATATAAGGGGCCCATTTCCTTCAGCCGACTGAACAAATATCAAGGGGAGTAGATTTAAAGTAATTGGGGGGCAGGAGATTTAAAGTAATTGGTGAGATGAGGAAAACATATTTTACCCAGAGACAGGTGGTGATCTAGCAGTCACTGCCTGAAAGGGTATTGGAAACACTAATCCTATATATAAGTAAGTACTTCTCTTACCCATAGGTTAAGTGTCATTGAGTAATACAGTATGGAAACAGGCCCTTCAGCCCAACTCATCTACGCTGATTATGATGCCCCATCTAAGCTAGTCCCACTGACCAGCATTTGGCCCATATTCCTGTAAACCTTTCCTATCCATGTACCTATCCAAATATCTGTTAAATGCTGTTATAGACCTGCCTCATCTACCTCCTCTGGCAGCTCATTCCATATACCCACCACCCACTGATGAAAAACTTGCCCCTCAGATTCCTAATAAATCTTTCCCCTCTCACCTTAAACTGATGTTCTCTGGTTTGTGATTCCCCAACCCTGGGCAAAAGACTTTGTGCATTCACTCTATCAATTCCCCTCATGATTTTACACATCTCCATAAGATCACCCATGTCAGTTTATATTCCTCTATAAGATCACCTCTCAGCTTCCTGTGCTCCAAGCAGTGAAGTCCTAGCATGCCCATTTACTCTCTACAGCTCAGGACCTTGAGTCCTAGCAAAATTCTTGTACATCTCTGCAGTCTTTCCAGGTTAGGTTGTTGCCAGTTCAAGACCATGTTGTCTGTGGATTGTCCTCTGGACATCCCCCTGCATTGTCCCATAAGGATTGTTAGTGAGAAAAAGTATCATCGCATGGAACTTGGTTAAGGAATCATGTCAAGTGACAGGGGCAAGCATAGTCAGGTGGTAGAAACAAAGAACTGCAGATGCTGGTTTACAATTGTTTTGGTCACCATGTCATAGGAAAGCTTCTTGTCAGCTCGCAAGGGTGCAGAGAATATTTACGAGGATGTTGCTAGGACTTGTGGTCCTGAGCTATAGGGGGGAGAGGTTGAGCAGGCTAGGACTTTATTCCTTGGAGCGCAAGAGGTTGAGGGGTGATCTTATAGTGTACAAGATCATGAGAGGAATAGATTGAGTAAATGATTGAGTATTTTGCCCAGAGTAGGCGAATCCAGAACC
>NW_027602576.1:0-30000 GCF_053455715.1 Rhinoraja longicauda | reverse complement strand
TCTGCCACAGAGGGCAGTGGAGGCCGAATCACTGGATGGGTTTAAGAGAGAGTTAGATAGAGCTCTAGGGGCTAGTGGGATCAAGGGATATGGGGAGAAGGCAGGCACGGGTTACTGATTGTGGACGATCAGCCGTGATCACAATGAATGGCGGCGCGTACAGGCTCGAAGGGCCGAATGGCCTCCTCGTGTACCTATTTTCTGTTCCTATGTAATAAACAACTAATTAAACAGAAACGTCGTGAAGATCTCTCTGTTGTGGATTTGCGTCAAGATCGATCACCCCAGCCTCCGTGAAATGGTGTTAAGCGGAGAGGACTTTATTGTAAGGACTGAAGTTGCCACTAGTGTGTGTGTGTGTGTGTGTGTGTGTGTGTGTGTGTGTGTGTCTGTATGTGTGTGTGTGTGTGTGTGTGTGTGTGTGTGTGTGTGTGTCTGTGTGTGTGTGTGTGTGTGTGTGTGTGTGTGTGTGTGTGTGTGTGTGTGTGTGTGTGTGTGTGTGTGTGTGTGTGTGTGTGTGTGTGTGTGTGTGTGTGTGTGTCTGTGTGTGTGTGTGTTGAGATACAGCGCGGAAACAGGCCCTTCGGCCCACCGAGTCCGTGCCGCCCCAGCGATCCCAGCACACTAACACTATCCTACACACACTAGGGACAGATTTTACATTTACCCAGTCAATTAACCTACGTACCTGCACGTCTTCGGAGTGTGGGAGGAAACCGAAGATTTCGGAGAAAACCCACGCAGGCCACGGGGAGAACGTACAAACTCCGTACAGACGGCGCCCGTAGTCAGGATCGAACCTGAGTCTCTGGCGTCTGTGTCTGTGTGTGTGTGTCTGTGTCTGTCTGTGTGTGTGTGTGTGTGTGTGTGTGTGTGTGTGTGTGTGTGTGTAGGAGCCATTTGTGTTTACTAGCTGTCTTGGCATATTATATATATTTTGTATCTTGCTGTGTTATTGTTGGACACTTGGGGATGTCGTGAGATGAATCCAGGAATGGGCATATATGGGCAAATGTACTGGGAGCGGTCAGAACTAGGTTCTATCTGGCGATGTGGAGACAGGATGTGTCAGACGGGGGGAATCTCTGGCCAGACACAGTTCTTACCAGATCTATGACGGGAGAAACACAAATCTGTTTGTATCACTACTTCAATAAACGACTAATTAAACTGAAACGTCGTGAACATCCCTCTGTTGTCGATTTGCGTCAAGATCGATCACCCCAGCCTCCGTGAAATGGTATTAGGCGGAGAGGACTTTATTGTAAGGACTGAAGTTGCCACTACAGTGCGTGTGTGTGAGTGTGTGTGTGTGTGTGTGTGTGTGTGTGTGTGTGTGTGTGTGTGGGTGTGTGACTGTGTGTGTGTGTGTGTGTGTGTGTGTGTGTGCGTGTGTGTGTGTGTGTTTGTGTGTGTGTGTGTGTGTGTGTGTATCACGACTTCAATAAAGTTTTAGTTTTGCTTTGGTCTCCTAGTTTGAGGAAGGACATCCTTGTAATTGAGGCAGTGCACCGTAGGTTCACGAGATTGATCCCTGGGATGGCGGGACTGTCATATGAGGAAAGATTGAAAAGAATGGGCTTGTATTCACTGGAGTTTAGAAGGATGAGAGGGGGATCTTATAGAGTCATATCAAATTATAAAAGGACTGGACAAGCTAGATGCAGGAAAAAAATGTTCCCAATGTTGGGGGAGTCCAGAACCAGGGGCCACACAGTCTTAGAATAAAGGGGAGGCCGTTTAAAACTGAGGTGAGAAGAATCTTTTTCACCCAGAGAGTTGTGAATGTGTGGGATTCTCTGCCACAGAGGGCAGTGGAGGCCGAATCACTGGATGGGTTTAAGAGAGAGTTAGATAGAGCTCTAGGGGCTAGTGGGATCAAGGGATATGGGGAGAAGGCAGGCACGGGTTACTGATTGTGGATGATCAGCCGTGATCACAATGAATGGCGGCGTGTACAGGCTCGAAGGGCCGAATGGCCTCCTCGTGTACCTATTTTCTGTTTCTATGTAATAAACAACTAATTAAACAGAAACGTCGTGAAGATCTCTCTGTTGTGGATTTGCATCAAGATCGATCACCCCAGCCTCCGTGAAATGGTGTTAAGCGGAGAGGACTTTATTGTAAGGACTGAAGTTGCCACTACAGTGTGTGTGTGTGTGTGTGTGTGTGTGTGTGTGTCTGTGTGTGTGTGTGTGTGTGTGTGTGTGTGTGTGTGTGTGTGTGTGTGTGTGTGTGTGTGTGTGTGTGTGTGTGTGTGTGTGTGTGTGTGTGTGTGTGTGTGTGTGTGTGTAGGAGCCATTTATGTTTACTAGCTGTCTTGGCATATTATATATATTTTGTATCTTGCTGTGTTATTGTTGGACACTTGCAGGTGTCGTGAGGTGAATCCAGGAATGGGCATATATGGGCAAACGTACTGGGAGCGGTCAGAACTAGGTTCTATCTGGCGATGTGGAGACGGGATGTGTCAGACGTGGGGAATCTCTGGCCAGACACAGTTCTTACCAGATCTATGACGGGAGAAACACAAATCTGTTTGTATCACTACTTCAATAAACGACTAATTAAACTGAAACGTCGTGAACATCTCTCTGTTGTCGATTTGCGTCAAGATCGATCACCCCAGCCTCCGTGAAATGGTGTTAGGCGGAGAGGACTTTATTGTAAGGACTGAAGTTGCCACGACAGTGCGTGTGTGTGTGTGTGTGTGTGTGGGTGTGTGTGTGTGTGTGTGTGTGTGTGTGTGTGTGTGTGTGCGTGTGTGTGTGTGCATGTGTGTGTGTGTGTGTGTGTGTGTGTATGTGTGTCTGTGTCTGGGCGTGTGTTTACGTGTTTGTGTGGGTGCCTGTGTGTGCCACAGTATGTCACTCCATCAGTACTACTCCACAGTGTGTCAGTCCATCAGTGCAACCCCAATGTATGTAATTCCATCAGTACTACCACGCAATGTGTCATACCAGTCTGTCACTATATCAGTACTACCCAAAGTATGTATTTCCATCAGTACTACCCCACAGTGCGTCATTCCATCAGTATCTACAGACAGTATGTAATTCCATCAGTACTACCACATAGTGTCATTCCATCAGTACTACCTCACAGTGTCATTCCATCAATACTACCCCACAGCGTGTATCAACACTATCAGTATTGATCCACACAGACACTCCATCAGTACCACCGTGCAGTATGTAATTCCATTAGTACAACTCCACAGTGTATCATTCCATCAGTACTACCCCACAGTGTGTCATTCCATCAGTACTACCCCACAGTGCGTCATTCCATCAGTACGAACCCACAGTGTGTCACTACACCAGTACTACCGCAAAGTATGTAATTCCATTAGTACTACCCCACAGTGTGTCATTCCATCAGCACTACCCCCACAGTATGTAATTCCATCAGTCCTACCCCACGGTTTGTCATTCCATCAGCACTACAAAATGTATGTCCCTGCCCCAGTACTACCCCACAGTATGTCGCACCATCAGTACAGTACTAACCAACAGTGTGTCACTCCATCAGTAACAACAGATAGTATGTAAATCCATCAGTACTACCCCAAAGTGTGTCATTCCATCAGTACTACCCCACACGGTGTCATTCCATCAGTACTACCCCACAGTGTGCAATTCCATCAGACCTACCCCACAGTGTGTCACTCCATCAGTACTACCTCACACTGTGCCATTACGTCAGTAATATCACAAAGTATGTACTTCCATCAGTACTACCCCACAGCGTGTCACTCCATCAGTATCTACAGACAATATGTAATTCCATCAGTTACACCATAGTGTGTCATTCCATCAGTTTCTACCTCACAGAGTTCATTCCGTCAGTACTACCCCACAGTGAGGCACTTCATCATTACTACCCCATAGTGTGTCACTCCATCAGTACTACCCCACAGTGTGTCCCTACACCAATACTACCCCAAAGTATATAATTCTATCAGTACTACTCCATAGAGTGTCATTCTATGAGTTCTATCCCACAGTATGTCACTCCATCAGTACAACCCCACAGTGCATCACTCCATCAGTACTACTCCACAGTGTGCCATTCCATCAGTGCAACCCCAATGTATGTAATTCCATCTGTACAACGACGCGATATGACATACCATCAACACTACCCTACAGTGTGTCACTGTACCAGTACTACCCAAAGTATGTATTTCCATCAGTACCACCCAAAGTATGTATTTCCATCAGTACCACCCAAAGTATGTATTTCCATCAGTACTACCCCACAGTGCGTCATTCCATCAGTATCTACAGACAGTATGTAATTCCATCAGTACTACCACATAGTGTCATTTCATCAGTATTACCTCACAGTGTCATTCCATCAATACTACCCCACAGTGTGTCATTCCATCAGTATTACCGTGAAGTATGTAATTCCATTAGCACAACTCCACAGTGTGTCATTCCATCAGTACTACCCCACAGTGCGTCATTCCATCAGTACTAACCCACAGTGTGTCACTACACCAGTACTACCGCAAAGTATGTAATTCCATTAGTACTACCCCACAGTGTGTCATTCCATCAGCCCTACCCCACAGTGTGTCATTCCATCAGTCCTACCCCACGGTTTGTCATTCCATCAGCACTACCAAATGTATGTCCCTGCCCCAGTACTACCCCACAGTGTGTTACTCCATTAGTATCTACAGATAGTATTTATTTCCATCAGTACTACCCCACAATGTGTCACGCCTTCAGTATGTACAGACAGTATGTAATTCCATCAGTACTACCCCATAGCGTGTCATTCAATCAGAACTACCCCATAGTGTGTCACTCCATCAGTACTACCTCACACATTGTCATTCCATTAGTACTACCCCACAATGTGTCACCCCATCAGTACTACTCCACAGTGTGTTATTCCATCAGTTTTACCCCACAGCATGTCATTCCATCAGTATTAACAGACAGTATGTAAATCCATCAGTACTACCCCAAAGTGTGTCATTCCATCAGTACTACTCCACAGTGTCATTCCATCAGTACTACCCCACAGTGTGCCATTCCATCAGGCCTACCCCACAGTATGTCACTCCATCAGTATTACCAGTATTACAGCATTACATCAGTACTACCACAAAGTATGTAATTCCATCAGTACTATCACACAACGTGCCTTAACATCAGTACTACACTAAAGAGTCTGTGTATCAGTACTATCCCAAAGTATTTATTTCCATCAGTACTACCCCACAATGTGTACCCCATCAGTACTGCCTGACAGTGTCATTCCATCACTACTACCCCACAATGTGTCATTACATCATTTCTATCACAAAGTATGTAATTCCATCAGTACTACAACACAATGTATCATACCCTCAGTACTACCTTGCAGTGTGTTAATCAGTACTACCCAAAGTATGTATTTCCATCAGTACTACCCCACAGCACGACACTCCATCAGAATCTACAGACAGTATCTAATTCCATCAGAGTTACACCACAGTGTGTCATTCCATCAGTACTACCTCACACAGTGTAATTCCCTCAGTACTACCCCACAGTGAGGCACTTCATCATTACTACCCCACAGTGTGTTACTCCATTAGTATCTACAGATAGTATGTATTTCCATCAGTACATCAGTATCTACGGACAGTATGTAATTCCATCAGTACTACCCCATTGTGTGTCATTCCATCAGTACTTCCCCATAGTGTGTCACTCCATCAGTACTACCTCACACATTGTCATTCCATTAGTACTACCCCACAATGTGTCACTCCATCAGTACTACCCACAGCGTGTCACTCCATCAGTACTATCCCACAGCGTGTCACTCCATCAGTAACAACAGATAGTATGTAAATCCATCAGTACTACCCCAAAGTGTGTCATTCCATCAGTATTACCCCACACAGTGTCATTCCATCAGTACTACCCCACAGTGTGTCATTCCATCAGACCTACCCCACAGTGTGTCACTCCATCAGTACTACCTCACACTGTGCCATTACATCAGTACTTCACAAAGTATGTAATTCCATAAGTACTATCACACAATGTGTCTTAACATCGTTACCTAAAGAGTCTGTGTATCAGTACTACCCCAAAGTATTTATTTCCATCATTACTACCCCACAGTGTGTCCCTCCATCAGTACTACCTCACACTGGCATTCCATTAGTACTACCCCACAATGTGTCATTACATCCTTTCTATCACAAAGTATGTAATTCCATCAGTACTACAACACAATGTGTCATGCCCAGTACTACCTTGGAGTGGGTCAATCAGTACTACCCCAAAGTATGTATTTCCATCAGTACTACCTCACACAGTGTCATTCTGTCAGTACTACCCCACAGTGAGGCACTTCATCAGTACTACCCCACAGTGTGTCCCTACATCAATACTACCCCGAAGTATGTAATTCTATCGGTATTACTCCACAGAGTGTAATTCCATGAGTTCTATCCCAGTATGTCACTCCATCAGTACTACCCCACAGTGCGTCACTCCATCAGTACTACTCCACAGTGTGTCATTCCATCAGTGCAAACCCAATGTATGTAATTCCATCAGTTCAATGACGTAATGTGACATACCATCAATATTACCCTACAGTGTGTCACTGTACCAGTACTACCCAAAGTATGTATTTCCATCAGTATTACCCCACAGTGCGTCATTCCATCAGTATCTACAGACAGCATGTAATTCCATCAGTACTACCACATAGTGTCATTCCATCAATACTATCCCACAGTGTGTCATTCCATCAGTACTACTCCACAGTGTGTCATTCCATCAGTGCAACCCCCAATGTATGTAATTCCATCAGTACTACCACGCAATGTGTCATACCATCAATACTACCCTACAGTGTGTCACTGTATCAGTACTACCCCGCAGTGTGTCATTACATCAGTACTACCACAATGTATTCAATTCCATCAGTACTACCACACAATTTGTCATACCATCAGTACTACCCTACAGTGTCACTGTATCAGTACTACCCCAAAGTATGTATTTCCATCAGTACTACCCCACAGTGTGTCACTCCATCAGTATCGACAGACAGTATGGAATTCCATCAGTACTACCACATGGTGTGTCATTCCATCAGTACTACCTCACAGTGGCATTCCATCAGTACTACCACACAATGTGTCATACCATCAGTACTCCCCTGCAGCATGTCAGTGTATCAGTACTACCCCAAAGTATGTATTTCCATCAGTACTACCCCACAGTGTGTCACTCCATCAGTATCGACAGACAGTATGGAATTCCATCAGTACTACCACATGGTGTGTCATTCCATCAGTACTACCTCACAGTGGCATTCCATCAGTATTACCCCATTGCATGTCATTGCATCAATACCACCCCACAACGTGTCATTACATCAGTACCCCCACAAAGTATTTAATTCCATCAGTGCTACCACGCAATGTGTCATTCCATCAGTACAACCACACAATGTATCATTACATCAGCACTACCCCAAAGTATGTATTTCCATCAGTACTACCCCACACTGTGTCATTCCATCAGTATCTACAAACAGTATGGAATTCCATCAGTACTACCACATAGTGCGTCATTCCATCAGTACTACCTCACAGTGTCATTCCATCAATACTACCCCAAAGCTTGTCATTCTATCAGTACTGATCCACACAGACATTCCATCAGTACTAACCCAGAGTGTGTCATTCCATCAGTGAAACCCCAATGTATGTAATTCCTTCAGTACTACCACGCAATGTGTCATACCATCAGTACTACCCTACAGTGTGTCACTTTATCAGTACTACCCAAAGTATGTATTTCCATCAGTACTACCCCACAGTGTGTCATTCCATCAGTTTCTACAGACAGTATGTATTTCCGTCAGTACTACCCCATAGTGTGTCATTACATCAGTACTACCCCACAACGTGTCATTATATCTGTACTACCACAAAGTATTTAATTCCATCAGTACTGCCACGCAATGTGTCATTACATCAGTACTACCCCAAAGTATGTATCATTACATCAGTACTACCCCAAAGTATGTATCTCCACCAGTACTACCCCAGACTGTGTCATTCCATCAGTATCTACAGACAGTATGGAATTCCATCGGTACTACCCCACTGTGTCATTCCATCAATACTACCCCACAGCGTGTCATTCTATCAGTATTGATCCACACAGACATTCCATCAGTACTATCCCAGAGTGTCTCATTCCGTCAGTGAAACCCCAATGTATGTAATTACTGCAGTACTATCACACAATGTATCATACCATCAATACTACCCTACAGTGTGTCACTGAATCAGTACTACCCCACAGTATGTATTTCCATCAGTACTACCCCACAGTGTGTCATTCCATCAGTATCTACAGACAGTATGTAATTCCATCAGAACTGCCACATAGTGTCATTCCTTCAGTACTAACTCAGTGTCATTCCATGAATACTACCCCAGAGCGTGTCATTCTATCAGTATTGATCCACAGAGACATTCCATCAGTACTACCTCACAGTGTGTCATTCCATCAATACTACCCCAGAGTGTGTCACTCCATCAGTACTATCCCACAGTGCACCACTCCATCAGTACTACTCCACAGTGTGTCATTCCTTCAGTACAACCCCAAAGTATTTATTTCCATTAGTACTACCCCTCAGTGTGTCACTCCATCAGTATCTACAGACAGTATGTAATTCTGTCAGTACTACCCCACAGTGTGTCATTACATCAGTACTACCCCACAACGTGTCATTACATCAGTACTACCACAAAGTGTTTAATTCCATCAGTGCTACCACGCAATGTGTCATTCTATCAGTACTACTCCACAATGTATCATTACATCAGTACTACCCCAAAGTATGTATCTCCACCAGTACTACCCCACACTGTGTCATTCCATCAGTATCTACAGACAGTATGGAATTCCATGAGTACTACCCCACTGTGTCATTCCACAAATACTACCCCACGGTGTGTCATTCTACCAGTATTGATCCACACAGACATTCCAATAGTACTATCCCACAGCATGTCATTCCATCAGTGAAACCCCAATGTATGTAATTCCTGCAGTACTATCACGCAATGTATCATACCATCAATACTACCCTACATTGTGTCACTGAATCAGTACTACCCCACAGTATGTATTTCCATCAGTACTACCCCAAAGTATGTATTTCCATCAGTACTACCCCACACTATGTCATTCCATGAATACTACCCCAGAGCGTGTCATTCTATCAGTATTGATCCACACAGACATTCCATCAGTACTATCCCACAGTGTCATTCCATCAGTACTACCTCACAGTGTGTCATTCCACCAGTACTACCCACAGTGTCTCACTCCATCAGTACTACCCCACAGTGCGTCACTCCATCAGTATTATTCCACTGTGTGTCATTCCATCAGTGCAACCCCAGTGTATGTAATTCCTGAAGGACTACCACGCAATGTGACATACCATCAATACTACCCTACAGTGTGTCACTGTATCAGTACTATCCAAAGTATGTATTTCCATCAGTACTACCCCACAGTGTGTCATTCCATCAGTATCTACAGACAGTATGTAATTCCATCAGTATTACCACATAGTGTGTCATTCTATCAGTACTAACTCACAGTGTCATTCCATCAGTATTACCCCACAGTGTGTCATTACATTAGTACCACCCCACAGTGTATCATTCCGTCAGTACTACCCCACAGGGTGTCATTACATTAGTACTACCACAAAGTATGCAATTCCATCAGTACTACCACACATTGTGTCATACCATTAGTACTACCCTACAGTGTCACGGTATCAGTACTACCCCAAAATATGTTTTTCCATCAGTACTAACCCACAGCGTGTCACTCAATCAGAATCTACAGTCTGTATGTAATTCCATCAGTACTACCCCACAGTGTATAAATCCATCAGTACTATCCACAATGTGGCACTGCATCAGTACTACCCCACAGTGTGTCATTGCATCAGTGTTGCCCCAAAGTTTGTAATTCCATCAGTACTACCACACAATGTGTCAAACCATCAGTACTCGTCTGCAGTGTGTCACTGTATCAGTACTACCCCAAAGTATTTATTTCCATTAGTACTGCCCCTCAGTGTGTCACTCCAACAGTATCTACAGACAGTGTGTCATTCCATCAGTACTACCTCACAGTGGCATTCCATCAATACTACCCCATAGTTTGTCATTACATCAGTACTACCCCACAACGCTTCATGACATCAGTACTACTGCAAAGTATTTAATTCCATCAGTACTAATATGCAATGTGTCATTCCACAGTACTACCCCACAGTGTGTCATTCCATCAGTTTCTACAGACAATATGTGATTCCATCAATACTACCATATAGTGTGTCATTCCAACAGTACTACCTCAGAGTGCCATTCCATCAGTACTACCCCACAGTATGTCATTCCATCAGCACTATCCCACAGTGTTTCATTAAATCAGTGTTAGCCCACAATATGTCATTAAATCAGTACTACCACAAAGTATGTAATTCCATCAGTACTACCACACAATGTGTTATAACATCAGTACTACCCTACAGTCTGTCACTGTATCAGTACTACACCAAGGTATTTATTGCCATCAGTACTACCCCACGGTGTGCCACTCCATCAGTATCTACAAACAGTATGTAATTCCATCAGTACTACCCCATAGTGTGTTATTCCATCAGTACTACCTCACAGTGTCATTCCATCAGTATTACCCCATAGAGTGTCACTCCATTAGTACTACCACGCAGTGTGTCATTCCATCAGTATTAACAGACAGTATGTAATTCCATCAGTACTACCACTCAGTGAATCACTCCAGCTGCATTATCCCACACAATGTCATTCCATCGGTACTACCCCACACTGTGTCACTCCATCAGTACTGCCTGTAATTCCACCAGTACTACGCCACAGTATTACTCCATCAGTATTACCCCACAGTGTGTTACTCCATCAGTACTACCCCACAGTGTGTCATTCCATCAGTACTACCCCACAGTGTGTCATTCCATCAGTACTACCCCACAGTGTGTCACTCCATCAGTACTACCCACAGTGTGTAATTACACCAGTACTACCCCGAAGCATGTAATTCCATCAGTACTACTCCACAGTGTGTTATTCCATCAGTTCTACCCCACAGCATGTCATTCCATCAGTACTACCACGCAGTGTGTCATTCCATCAGTATTAACAGGCAGTATGTAATTCCATCAGTACTACCCCACAGTGTGTCATTCCATTAGTACTACCCCACAGTGTGTCATACCATCAGTACTACCCTACAGTGTCACTATATCAGTACTGCCCCAAAGTATGTATTTCCATCAGTACTACTCCACGTGTCACTTCATCAGTATCTACAGACAGTATGTAATTCCATCAGTACTACCCCACAGTGTGTCATTCCATCAGTAAAATCCCATAGTCTATCACTCCATCAGTACTACCTTACACAGTGTCATTCCATTAGTACTACCCCACAGTGTGTCACTCCATCAGTACTACCCACAGTGTGTAATTACACCAGTACTACCCCGAAGTATGTAATTCCATCAGTACTACTCCACAGTGTGTCATTCCATCAGTTCTACCCCACAGCATGTCATTCCATCAGTACTACCACGCAGTGTGTCATTCTATCAGTATTAACAGACAGTATGTAATTCCATCAGTACTACCCCACAGTGTGTCATTCCATTAGTATTACCCCACAGTGTGTCATACCATCAATACTACCCTACAGTGTCACTATATCAGTACTACCCCAAAGTAAGTATTTCCACCAGTACTACCCCACAACGTGTCACTCCATCAGCATCTACAGACGGTATGTAATTCCATCAGTACTACCTCACAGTGTGTCATTCCATCAGTACTACCCCATAGTCTGTCACTCCATCAGTAGTACCTCACACAGTGTCATTCCATCAGTACTACCCCACAGTGTGTCACTCCATCAGTACTACCCACAGTGTGTCATTGCACCAGTACTACCCCGAAGTATGTAATTCCATCAGTACTACTCCACAGTGTGTCATTCCATCAGTTCTACCCCACAGCATGTCATTCCATCAGTACTACCACGCAGTGTGTCATTCCATCAGTATTAACAGACAGTATGTAATTCCATCAGTACTACCCCACAGTGTGTCATTCCATTAGTATTACCCCACAGTGTGTCATACCATCAATACTACCCTACAGTGTCACTATATCAGTACTACCCCAAAGTAAGTATTTCCACCAGTACTACCCCACAACGTGTCACTCCATCAGCATCTACAGACGGTATGTAATTCCATCAGTACTACCTCACAATGTGTCATTCCATCAGTACTACCCATAGTCTGTCACTCCATCAGTACTACCTCACACAGTGTCATTCCATCAGTACTACCCCACAGTGTGTCACTCCATCAGTACTACCCACAGTGTGTCATTGCACCAGTACTACCCCGAAGTATGTAATTCCATCAGTACTACTCCACAGTGTGTCATTCCATCAGTTCTACCCCACAGCATGTCATTCCATCAGTACTACCACGCAGTGTGTCATTCCTTCAGTATTAACAGACAGTATGTAATTCCATCAGTACTACCCCACAGTGCGTCATTCCATTAGTATTACCCCACAGTGTGTCATACCATCAGTACTACCCTACAGTGTCACTATATCAGTACTGCCCGCAAAGTATGTATTTCCATCAGTACTACTCCACGTGTCACTTCATCAGTATCTACAGACAGTATGTAATTCCATCAGTACTACCCCGCAGTGTGTCATTCCATCAGTACTACCCCATAGTCTGTCACTCCATCAGTACTACCTCACACAGTGTTGTTCCATCAGTACTACCCCACAGTGTGTCACTCCATCAGTACTACCCACAGAGTGTCATTACACCAGTACTACTCCGAAGTATGTAATTCCATCAGTACTACTCCACAGTGTGTCATTCCATCAGTTCTACCCCACAGTGTGTCACTCCATCAGTACTAACCGAAAGTATCTAATTCCATCAGTACTACTCCACAGTGTGTTACTGCATCAGTACTACCTCACAGTATGTCATTACTTCAGTACTAATCCACACAGTCATTCAATCAGTACCCACCCCGCTGTGTGTCATTCCATCAGTACTACCTCACAATGTGTCATTCCATCAGTACTACCCACAGTGTGTCATTCCATCAGTACTACCCCACAGTGTGTTGCGCTACCAGTACTACCCCGAAGTATGTAATTCCATTAGTCCTACTCCACAGTATGTCATTGCATCAGTACTACGCCAAAGTTTGTAATTCCATCAGTACTACCCCATAGTCTGTCACTCCATCAGTACTACCTCACACAGTGTCATTCCATCAGTACTACCCCACAGTGTGTCATACCATCAGTACTACCCTACAGTGTCACTATATCAGTACTACCCCAAAGTATGTATTTCCATCAGTACTACCCCACAACGTGTCACTCCATCAGCATCTACAGACGGTATGTAATTCCATCAGTACTACCCCACAGTGTGTCATTCCATCAGTACTACCCCATAGTCTGTCACTCCATCAGTACCACCTCACACAGTGTCATTCCATCAGTACTACCCCACAGTGTGTCACTCCATCAGTACTACCCACAGTGTGTCATTGCACCAGTACTACTCCGAAGTATGTAATTCCATCAGTACTACTCCACAGTGTGTCATTCCATCAGCTCTACCCCACAGTGTGTCACTCCATCAGTACTAACCGAAAGTATCTAATTCCATCAGTACTACTCCACTGTGTGTTACTGCATCAATACTACCTCACAGTATGTCATTACTTCAGTACTAATCCACACAGTCATTCAATCAGTACCCACCCCGCTGTGTGTCATTCCATCAGTACTACCCCGCAGTGTGTCATTCCATCAGTAATACCTCACAATGTGTCATTCCATCAGTACTACCCACAGTGTGTCATTCCATCAGTACTACCCCACGGTGTGTTGCGCTACCAGTACTACCCCGAAGTATGTAATTCCATTAGTCCTACTCCACAGTATGTCATTGCATCAGTACTACGCCAAAGTTTGTAATTCCATCAGTACTACCCCATAGTCTGTCACTCCATCAGTACTACCTCACACAGTGTCATTCCATCAGTACTACCCCACAGTGTGTCATACCATCAGTACTACCCTACAGTGTCACTATATCAGTACTACCCCAAAGTAAGTATTTCCACCAGTACTACCCCACAACGTGTCACTCCATCAGCATCTACAGACGGTATGTAATTCCATCAGTACTACCCCACAGTGTGTCATTCCATCAGTACTACCCCATAGTCTGTCACTCCATCAGTACCACCTCACACAGTGTCATTCCATCAGTACTACCCCACAGTGTGTCACTCCATCAGTACTACCCACAGTGTGTCATTGCACCAGTACTACCCCGAAGTATGTAATTCCATCAGTACTACTCCACAGTGTGTCATTCCATCAGCTCTACCCCATAGTGTGTCATTACATCAGTACTAACCGAAAGTATATAATTCCATCAGTACTACTCCACTGTGTGTTACTGCATCAATACTACCTCACAGTATGTCATTACTTCAGTACTAATCCATACAGTCATTCAATCAGTACCCACCCCGCTGTGTGTCATTCCATCAGTAATACCTCACAATGTGTCATTCCATCAGTACTACCCACAGTGTGTCATTCAATCAGTACTACCCCACGGTGTGTTGCGCTACCAGTACTACCCCGAAGTATGTAATTCCATTAGTCCTACTCCACAGTATGTCATTGCATCAGTACTACACCAAAGTTTGTAATTCCATCAGTACTACCACACAATGTATCAAACCATCAGTACTCCTCTGCAGTGTGTCACTGTATCAGTACTACCCCAAAGTATTTATTTCCATTAGTACTACCCCTCAGTGCGTCACTCCATCAATATCTACAGACATTGTGTCATTCCATCAGTACTACCTCTTAGTGGCATTCCATCAGTACTACCCCATAGTGTGTCACTCCATCAGTACTAACCGAAAGTATCTAATTCCATCAGTACTACTCCACAGTGTGTTACTGCATCAGTACTACCTCACAGTATGTCATCACTTCAGTACTAATCCACACAGTCATTCAATCAGTACCCACCCCGCTGTGTGTCATTCCATCAGTACTACCCCGCAGTGTGTCATTCCATCAGTAATACCTCACAATGTGTCATTCCATCAGTACTACCCACAGTGTGTCATTCCATCAGTACTACCCCACGGTGTGTTGCGCTACCAGTACTACCCCGAAGTATGTAATTCCATTAGTCCTACTCCACAGTATGTCATTGCATCAGTACTACGCCAAAGTTTGTAATTCCATCAGTACTACCCCATAGTCTGTCACTCCATCAGTACTACCTCACACAGTGTCATTCCATCAGTACTACCCCACAGTGTGTCATACCATCAGTACTACCCTACAGTGTCACTATATCAGTACTACCCCAAAGTATGTATTTCCATCAGTACTACCCCACAACGTGTCACTCCATCAGTATTAACAGACAGTATGTAATTCCATCAGTACTACCCCACAGTGTGTCATTCCATCAGTACTACCCCATAGTCTGTCACTCCATCAGTACTACCTCACACAGTGTCATTCCATCAGTACTACCCCACAGTGTGTCACTCCATCAGTACTACCCACAGTGTGTCATTGCATCAGTACTACCCCGAAGTATGTAATTCCATCAGTACTACTCCACAGTGTGTCATTCCATCAGCTCTACCCCATAGTGTGTCATTACATCAGTACTAACCGAAAGTATATAATTCCATCAGTACTACTCCACTGTGTGTTACTGCATCAATACTACCTCACAGTATGTCATTACTTCAGTACTAATCCATACAGTCATTCCATCAGTACTACCCCGCTGTGTGTCATTCCATCAGTAATACCTCACAATGTGTCATTCCATCAGTACTACCCACAGTGTGTCATTCAATCAGTACTACCCCACGGTGTGTTGCGCTACCAGTACTACCCCGAAGTATGTAATTCCATTAGTCCTACTCCACAGTATGTCATTGCATCAGTACTACACCAAAGTTTGTAATTCCATCAGTACTACCACACAATGTATCAAATCATCAGTACTCCTCTGCAGTGTGTCACTGTATCAGTACTACCCCAAAGTATTTATTTCCATTAGTACTACCCCTCAGTGCGTCACTCCATCAGTATCTACAGACAGTGTGTCATTCCATCAGTACTACCTCTTAGTGGCATTCCATCAGTACTACCCCATAGTGTGTCATTACATCAGTACTAACCGAAAGTATATAATTCCATCAGTACTACTCCACTGTGTGTTACTGCATCAGTACTACCTCACAGTATGTCATTACTTCAGTACTAATCCACACAGTCATTCAATCAGTACCCACCCCGCGGTGTGTCATTACATCAGTACTACCCCGCAGTGTGTCATTCCATTAGTACTACCCCACAGTGTGTCATACCATCAGTACTACCACGCAGTGTGTCATTCCATCAGTATTAACAGACAGTATGTAATTCCATCAGTACTACCCCACAGTGTGTCATTCCATTAGTATTACCCCCCCACAGTGTGTCATACCATCAGTACTACCCTACAGTGTCACTATATCAGTACTGCCCCAAAGTATGTATTTCCATCAGTACTACTCCACGTGTCACTTCATCAGTATCTACAGACAGTATGTAATTCCATCAGTACTACCCCACAGTGTGTCATTCCATCAGTAAAATTCCATAGTCTATCACTCCATCAGTACTACCTTACACAGTGTCATTCCATTAGTACTACCCCACAGTGTGTCACTCCATCAGTACTACCCACAGTGTGTAATTACACCAGTACTACCCCGAAGTATGTAATTCCATCAGTACTACTCCACAGTGTGTTATTCCATCAGTTTTACCCCACAGCATGTTATTCCAACAGTACTACCACGCAGTGTGTCATTCCATCAGTATTAACAGACAGTATGTAATTCCATCAGTACTACCCCACAGTGTGTCATTCCATTAGTATTACCCCACAGTGTGTCATACCATCAGTACTACCCTACAGTGTCACTATATCAGTACTGCCCGCAAAGTATGTATTTCCATCAGTACTACTCCACGTGTCACTTCATCAGTATCTACAGACAGTATGTAATTCCATCAGTACTACCCCACAGTGTGTCATTCCATCAGTACTACCCCATAGTCTGTCACTCCATCAGTACTACCTCACACAGTGTCATTCCATCAGTACTACCCCACAGTGTGTCACTCCATCAGTACTACCCACAGAGTGTCATTACACCAGTACTACTCCGAAGTATGTAATTCCATCAGTACTACTCCACAGTGTGTCATTCCATCAGTTCTACCCCACAGTGTGTCACTCCATCAGTACTAACCGAAAGTATCTAATTCCATCAGTACTACTCCACAGTGTGTTACTGCATCAGTACTACCTCACAGTATGTCATTACTTCAGTACTAATCCACACAGTCATTCAATCAGTACCCACCCCGCTGTGTGTCATTCCATCAGTACTACCCCGCAGTGTGTCATTCCATCAGTAATACCTCACAATGTGTCATTCCATCAGTACTACCCCATAGTCTGTCACTCCATCAGTACCACCTCACACAGTGTCATTCCATCAGTACTACTCCGAAGTATGTAATTCCATCAGTACTACTCCACGTGTCACTTCATCAGTATCTACAGACAGTATGTAATTCCATCAGTACTACCCCACAGTGTGTCATTCCATCAGTACTACCCCATAGTCTGTCACTCCATCAGTACTACCTCACACAGTGTCATTCCATCAGTACTACCCCACAGTGTGTCACTCCATCAGTACTACCCACAGAGTGTCATTACACCAGTACTACTCCGAAGTATGTAATTCCATCAGTACTACTCCACAGTGTGTCATTCCATCAGTTCTACCCCACAGTGTGTCACTCCATCAGTACTAACCGAAAGTATCTAATTCCATCAGTACTACTCCACAGTGTGTTACTGCATCAGTACTACCTCACAGTATGTCATTACTTCAGTACTAATCCACACAGTCATTCAATCAGTACCCACCCCGCTGTGTGTCATTCCATCAGTACTACCCCGCAGTGTGTCATTCCATCAGTAATACCTCACAATGTGTCATTCCATCAGTACTACCCCATAGTCTGTCACTCCATCAGTACCACCTCACACAGTGTCATTCCATTAGTCCTACTCCACAGTATGTCATTGCATCAGTACTACGCCAAAGTTTGTAATTCCATCAGTACTACCCATAGTCTGTCACTCCATCAGTACTACCTCACACAGTGTCATTCCATCAGTACTACCCCACAGTGTGTCATACCATCAGTACTACCCTACAGTGTCACTATATCAGTACTACCCCAAAGTATGTATTTCCATCAGTACTACCCCACAACGTGTCACTCCATCAGCATCTACAGACGGTATGTAATTCCATCAGTACTACCCCACAGTGTGTCATTCCATCAGTACTACCCCATAGTCTGTCACTCCATCAGTACCACCTCACACAGTGTCATTCCATCAGTACTACCCCACAGTGTGTCACTCCATCAGTACTACCCACAGTGTGTCATTGCACCAGTACTACCCCGAAGTATGTAATTCCATCAGTACTACTCCACAGTGTGTCATTCCATCAGCTCTACCCCATAGTGTGTCATTACATCAGTACTAACCGAAAGTATATAATTCCATCAGTACTACTCCACTGTGTGTTACTGCATCAATACTACCTCACAGTATGTCATTACTTCAGTACTAATCCATACAGTCATTCAATCAGTACCCACCCCGCTGTGTGTCATTCCATCAGTAATACCTCACAATGTGTCATTCCATCAGTACTACCCACAGTGTGTCATTCAATCAGTACTACCCCACGGTGTGTTGCGCTACCAGTACTACCCCGAAGTATGTAATTCCATTAGTCCTACTCCACAGTATGTCATTGCATCAGTACTACACCAAAGTTTGTAATTCCATCAGTACTACCACACAATGTATCAAATCATCAGTACTCCTCTGCAGTGTGTCACTGTATCAGTACTACCCCAAAGTATTTATTTCCATTAGTACTACCCCTCAGTGCGTCACTCCATCAGTATCTACAGACAGTGTGTCATTCCATCAGTACTACCTCTTAGTGGCATTCCATCAGTACTACCCCATAGTGTGTCATTACATCAGTACTAACCGAAAGTATATAATTCCATCAGTACTACTCCACTGTGTGTTACTGCATCAGTACTACCTCACAGTATGTCATTACTTCAGTACTAATCCACACAGTCATTCAA
This sequence comes from Rhinoraja longicauda, assembly GCF_053455715.1. Lineage (NCBI taxonomy): Eukaryota > Metazoa > Chordata > Chondrichthyes > Rajiformes > Arhynchobatidae > Rhinoraja > Rhinoraja longicauda. The sequence goes on along the minus strand of NW_027602576.1, from coordinate 10,534 downwards.
TCAGTACCCACCCCGCGGTGTGTCATTACATCAGTACTACCCCGCAGTGTGTCATTCCATTAGTACTACCCCACAGTGTGTCATACCATCAGTACTACCACGCAGTGTGTCATTCCATCAGTATTAACAGACAGTATGTAATTCCATCAGTACTACCCCACAGTGTGTCATTCCATTAGTATTACCCCCCCCCCCCACAGTGTGTCATACCATCAGTACTACCCTACAGTGTCACTATATCAGTACTGCCCCAAAGTATGTATTTCCATCAGTACTACTCCACGTGTCACTTCATCAGTATCTACAGACAGTATGTAATTCCATCAGTACTACCCCACAGTGTGTCATTCCATCAGTAAAATTCCATAGTCTATCACTCCATCAGTACTACCTTACACAGTGTCATTCCATTAGTACTACCCCACAGTGTGTCACTCCATCAGTACTACCCACAGTGTGTAATTACACCAGTACTACCCCGAAGTATGTAATTCCATCAGTACTACTCCACAGTATGTCATTCCATCAGTTCTACCCCACAGCATGTCATTCCATCAGTACTACCACGCAGTGTGTCATTCCATCAGTATTAACAGACAGTATGTAATTCCATCAGTACTACCCCACAGTGTGTCATTCCATCAGTAAAATCCCATAGTCTATCACTCCATCAGTACTACCTTACACAGTGTCATTCCATTAGTACTACCCCACAGTGTGTCACTCCATCAGTACTACCCACAGTGTGTAATTACACCAGTACTACCCCGAAGTATGTAATTCCATCAGTACTACTCCACAGTGTGCCATTCCATCAGTTCTACCCCACAGCATGTCATTCCATCAGCACTACCACGCAGTGTGTCATTCCATCAGTATTAACAGACAGTATGTAATTCCATCAGTACTACCCCACAGTGTGTCATTCCATTAGTATTACCCCACAGTGTGTCATACCATCAATACTACCCTACAGTGTCACTATATCAGTACTACCCCAAAGTAAGTATTTCCACCAGTACTACCCCACAACGTGTCACTCCATCAGCATCTACAGACGGTATGTAATTCCATCAGTACTACCTCACACAGTGTCATTCCATCAGTACTACCCCACAGTGTGTCACTCCATCAGTACTACCCACAGTGTGTCATTGCACCAGTACTACCCCGAAGTATGTAATTCCATCAGTACTACTCCACAGTGTGTCATTCCATCAGTTCTACCCCACAGCATGTCATTCCATCAGTACTACCACGCAGTGTGTCATTCCTTCAGTATTAACAGACAGTATGTAATTCCATCAGTACTACCCCACAGTGTGTCATTCCATTAGTATTACCCCACAGTGTGTCATACCATCAGTACTACCCTACAGTGTCACTATATCAGTACTGTCATTCCATCAGTTCTACCCCACAGCATGTCATTCCATCAGTACTACCACGCAGTGTGTCATTCCATTAGTACTACCCCACAGTGTGCCGTTCAATGCGATCATGGCTGATCACTCTCAATCAGTACCCCGTTCCTGCCTTCTCCCCATACCCCCTCACTCCGCTATCCTTAAGAGCTCTATCCAGCTCTCTCTTGAAAGCATCCAACGAACTGGCCTCCACTGCCTTCTGAGGCAGAGAATTCCACACCTTCACCACTCTCTGACTGAAAAAGTTCTTCCTCATCTCCGTTCTAAATGGCCGACCCCTTATTCTTAAACTGTGGCCCCTTGTACTGGACTCCCCCAACATTGGGAACATGTTTCCTGCCTCTAATTTGTCCAATCCCCTAATTATCTTATATGTTTCAATAAGATCCCCCCTCATCCTTCTAAATTCCAGTGTATACAAGCCCAACCCCTTGATTCCGCTAGCCCCGAGAGCTCTATCTAACTCTTTAAAATTCATCCAGTCAGTTGACCTCCACTGCCTTCTGTGGCAGAGAATTCCACAAATTCACAACTCTCTGGGTGAAATTCTTTTTCCTCACCTCAGTTTTAAATGTTAATTTTAACATTTTAATTTTAACAATTTTAAACCTCAGTTTTAAATGTTAATTTTAACATTTCTATGTTAACAGTTTTAAACCTCAGTTTATTCTTAGACTGGTTCTGGACTCCCCCAACATTGGGAACATTTTTCCTGCATCTAGCTTGTCTAGTCCTTTTATAATTTTATATGTTTCTATAAGATCCCCTCTTTAGATTCCTTCTAAATTCCAGTGAATACAAGCCCAGTTTTCCCAATTTTTCCTGATATGACTGTCCCGCCATCCCGGGGATTAACAACGTGAACCTACGCTGCACTGCTCCAAGGGAAAGGATGACCTTCCTCAAATTGGGAGACCAAATCTGCACAGGTGGGGTCTCACCAAGCAACTGTGTCTTCTGGTTCTTAGTTCCCCTACTATCGGTTGAAGGCTCAACTTAGAAGACACTTGGACAAGAACAAGGATGGGCAAGATTCAGAGGCATATGGCGCCAAATGGGCGCAGGTGGGACTAGCGTAGATGGGGCATCTTGGTCGGTGTGGGTAAGTTGGGCTGAAGGCACTTGTTTCCACACTGTATGACTACGAATCGTGAGATGAATACATCGGGTAGATATACAGAATCTCTTGCCCAGAGTAGGGGAATCGAGGACCAGAGGACATAGGTTCTAGGCGAAGGGGAGATAAAAGATTTCACAGGAATCTGAGGGCTAACATTTACACACAGAAGGTGATGATGTGAAAAAAAACTTTCTCATCTCGGTCCTAAAAGACTTCCCCCTTATCCTTAAACTGTGTGACCCCTTGTTCTGGACTTCCCCAACATCGGGAACAATCTTCCTGCATCTAGCCTGTCCAACCCCTTAAGAATTTTGTACGTTTCTATAAGATCCCCCCTCAATCTTCTAATTTCCAGCGAGTACAAGCCGAGTCTGTCCAGTCTTTCTTCATATGGAAGTCCTGCCATCCCAGGGATCAATCTGGTGAACCTTCTCTGTACTCCCTCTATGGCAAGAATGTCTTTCCTCAGATTAGGAGACCAAAACTCCAGGTGTGGTCTCACCAATGTCCTGTACAACTGCAGCAGAACCTCCCTGCTCCTATACAAGCTGCCAGAGGAGGTAGTTTAGGCCGGGACAATCCCAACGTTTAAGAAACAGTTGGACAGGTACATGGCTAGGACAGATTTGGAGGGAGATGGACCAAACACAGGCAGGTGGGACTAGTGTAGTTTAGCCGGTGTGAGCAAGCTGGGCTGAAGGCTCCTGTTTCCGCACTGTATCACTCTATGACTTTGGGACTCCCCAAATCTTGCCCGGGGTGGGTATCGAACTGAGAACCTTGCCCCCAGCATCAACCAAGGGCGCATCCACCTGTTGGTGATCTGCCCGGACACTGGTCACTTGCCTGGTGCTGGAGAGAGGGGTGGATTTTGGACGTGGGGGGAGATTCTCATTGTTACTTTGACTGGATGGAGCCGTTCTCCAGTTGTTTGTCTTTCCGCGCACAGTCGCAGTGGGACGGGACACCCTGGGGGAATTTGACGATCGCTCGGCTCACAAACAGGTTTCTCCCGCTTGCCAGAAGGGGCCCGGAGCTGAGGGTGACGCAAGAACCAGTCAGGGTGCAACGAGGCGAGAGGTTATTGTGCAGGGGTCGCCCATGCGTGAAGCAAGTTAACCTCACAGTTGCCGGTTCCCAGTGAACTGAACCAGGCTCGGCCTCTCATGGAGTAGCAGAACCGAGGGTTGCATAGCACGGAGACAGGAACCCCCTGCCCAACTTGCCCAACTTGCCCACGCCGGCCAACATGCCCCATCTACACTAGTCCCACCTGCCCGCGTTTGGCCCACATCCCTCAAAACCTGTCCTATCCGCGTACCTGTCTATACCTTTCCAAAACATGTGCCTGTGTTTTAAATGCTATTGTACCTGCTTCCGAGATTCACAGAGTGATCCAGCGTTGAAAGAGGCCCTTTGGCCCAACATGCCAATGCCGACCAGCATGCCCCATCTGCATTAGTCCCACCTGCCCGCAATCGGCCCATATCCCTCCAAACCGTTCCAAGCCTGTCCTAATTTTTCCTGTATAGGTACATGTCTTTTAAATGTTGTTATTGGACCTGTCTTCACCAGGTCTTAGAGTCACAGTCACACAGCATGGAAACAGGCCCTTTGGCCCAACTTGCCCACACCGGCCAACATGCCCCATCTACACTAGTCCCACCTGCCCGCGTTTGGCCCACATCCCTCAAAACCTGTCATATCCACGTACCTGTCTACACCTTTCCAAAACATGTGCCTATGTTTTAAATGATATTGTACCGGCTTCCTAGATTCACAGAGTGATACAGCATTGAAAGAGGCCCTTTGGCCCAACATGCCAATGCCGACCAACATGCCCCATCTACACTAGTCCCACCTGCCCACACCGACCAACAATCCCCATCTACACTAGTCCCACCTGCCCACACCGGCCAACATGCCCCATCTACACTAGTCCCACCTGCCCACACCGGCCAACATGCCCCATCTACACTAGTCCCACCTGCCCACACCGGCCAACATGCCCCATCTACACTAGTCCCACCTGCCCACACCGGCCAACATGCCCCATCTACACTAGTCCCACCTGCCCACACCGGCCAACATGCCCCATCTACACTAGTGCCACCTGCCCACACCGGCCAACATGCCCCATCTACACTAGTGCCACCTGCCCACACCGACCAACATGCCCCATCTACACTAGTCCCACCTGCCCACATTTGGCCCATATCCCGCCAAACCTGTCCTATCCATGTATCAGTCTAAACCTTTCCAAAACATGCGCATGTCTTTTAAATGTTGTTGACTTTAGCTTAGTTTAGACAATAGACGATTGACAATAGGTGCAGGAGGAGGCCATTCGGCCCATCAAGCCTGTACGCACCGCCATTCAATGTGATCATGGCAGATCATTCTCAATCAGTACCCCGTTCCTGCCTTCTCCCCATACGCTCCGACTCCGCTATCCTGAAGAGCTCTATCTAGCTCTCTCTTGAATGCATTGAGAGAATTGGCCTCCACTGCCTTCTGAGGCAGAGAATTCCACAGATTCACAACTCTGTTCAGAGATACGGCACAGAAACAGGCCTAATTAACTTGCCCACACCGACCAACATGCTCCATCTACACTGGTACCACCTGCCCACGTTTGGCCCATACCCGTCCAAACCTGTCTATACCTTTCCAAAACATGTGCCTGTGTTTTAAATGCTATTGTACCTGCTTCCGAGATACACAGAGTGATACAGAGTTGAAAGAGGCCCTTTGGCCCAACATGCCCATGCCCACCAACATGCCCCATCTGCATTAGTCCCAACTGCCCGCTATCGGCCCATATCCCTCCAAGCCGTTCCAAGCCATGTACCTGTCCTAATTGTTTCTTTATATGTACATGTCTTTTAAATGTTGTTATTGAACCTGTCTTCACCAGGTCTTAGATTCACAGAGTCACACAGCGTGGAAACAGGCCCATTGGCCCAAGTTGCCCACGCCGACCAACATGCCCCATCTACTCTAGTCCCACCTGCCCACACCGACCAACATGCCCCATCTACTCTAGCCCCACCTGCCCACACCGGCCAACATGCCCCATCTACACTAGTCCCACCAGCCCACACCGACCAACATGCCCCCATCTACACTAGTCCCACCTGCCCACACGGACCAACATGCCCCACCTACACTAGTCCCACCTGCCCACACCGGCCAACATGCTCCACCTACACTAGTCCCACCTGCCCACACCGGCCAACATGCCCCATCTACACTAGTCCCACCTGCCCACACCGACCAACATGCCCCATCTACACTAGTCCCACATGCCCACACCGGCCAACATGCCCCATCTACACTAGTCCCACTAGCCCACACCGGCCAATATGCCCCATCTACACTAGTACCACCTGCCCACAACGACCAACATGCCCCATCTACACTAGTCCCACCCGCCCACACCGGCCAACATGCCCCATCTACACTAGTCCCACCTGCCCATACCGACCAACATGCCCCATCTACACTAGTCCCACCCGCCCACACCGACCAACATGCCCCATCTACACTAGTCCCACCTGCCCACACCGACCAACATGCCCCATCTACACTAGTCCCAGCAGCCCACACCGGCCAACATGCCCCATCTACACTAGTCCCACCCGCCCACACCGACCAACATGCCCCATCTGCACTAGTCCCACCCGCCCACACCGACCAACATGCCCCATCTACACTAGTCCCACCCGCCCACACCGACCAACATGTCCCATCTACACTAGTCCCACCTGCCCACACCGGCCAACATGCCCCATCTACACTAGTCCCACCCGTCCACACCGGCCAACATGCCCCATCTACACTAGTCCCACCCGCCCACACCGACCAACATGCCTCATCTACACTAGTCCCACCTGCCCACACCGCCCAACATGCCCAATCTACACTAGTCCCACCCGCCCACACCGACCAACATGCCCCATCTACACTAGCCCCACCTGCCCACACCGACCAACATGTCCCATCTACACTAGTCCCACCTGCCCACACCGACCAACATGCCCTATCTACACTAGTCCCACCTGCCCACACCGGCCAACATGCCCCATCTACACTAGTCCCACCCGCCCACACCGTCCAACAAGCCCCATCTACACTAGTCCCACCTGCCCACACCGACCAACATGCCCCATCTACACTAGTCCCACCTGCCCACACCGGCCAACATGCCCCATCTACACTAGCCCCACCTGCCCACACCGTCCAACAAGCCCCATCTACACTAGTCCCACCTGCCCACACCGTCCAACAAGCCCCATCTACACTAGTCCCACCTGCCCACACCGACCAACATGTCCCATCTACACTAGTCCCACCTGCCCACACCGGCCAACATGCCCCATCTACACTAGTCCCACCCGTCCACACCGGCCAACATGCCCCATCTACACTAGTCCCACCCGCCCACACCGACCAACATGCCTCATCTACACTAGTCCCACCTGCCCACACCGCCCAACATGCCCAATCTACACTAGTCCCACCCGCCCACACCGACCAACATGCCCCATCTACACTAGTCCCACCTGCCCACACCGACCAACATGTCCCATCTACACTAGTCCCACCTGCCCACACCGACCAACATGCCCTATCTACACTAGTCCCACCTGCCCACACCGGCCAACATGCCCCATCTACACTAGTCCCACCCGCCCACACCGTCCAACAAGCCCCATCTACACTAGTCCCCACCTGCCCACACCGACCAACATGCCCCATCTACACTAGTCCCACCTGCCCACACCGGCCAACATGCCCCATCTACACTAGCCCCACCTGCCCACACCGTCCAACAAGCCCCATCTACACTAGTCCCACCTGCCCACACCGTCCAACAAGCCCCATCTACACTAGTCCCACCTGCCCACACCGACCAACATGTCCCATCTACACTAGTCCCACCTGCCCACACCGGCCAACATGCCCCATCTACACTAGTCCCACCCGTCCACACCGGCCAACATGCCCCATCTACATTAGTCCCACCTGCCCACACCGGCCAACATGCCCATCTACACTAGTCCCACCTGCCCACAGCGGCCAACATGTCCCATCTGCACTAGTCCCACCTGCCCACACCGGCCAACATGCCCCATATACACTAGTCCCACCTGCCCACACCGGCCAACCATGCCCCATCTACATTAGTCCCACCTGCCCACACCGGCCAACATGCCCCATCTACACAAGTCCCACCTGCCCACACCGGGCAAACATGTCTCATCTACACTAGTCCCACCTGCCCACACCGGCCAACATGCCCCATCTACACTAGTCCCACCTGCCCACACCGACCAACATGCCCCATCTACACTAGTCCCACATGCCCACACCGGCCAACATGCCCCATCTACACTAGTCCCACTAGCCCACACCGGCCAATATGCCCCATCTACACTACTACCACCTGCCCACAACGACCAACATGCCCCATCTACACTAGTCCCACCCGCCCACACCGGCCAACATGCCCCATCTACACTAGTCCCACCTGCCCACACCGTCCAACAAGCCCCATCTACACTAGTCCCACCTGCCCACACCGACCAACATGTCCCATCTACACTAGTCCCACCTGCCCACACCGGCCAACATGCCCCATCTACACTAGTCCCACCCGTCCACACCGGCCAACATGCCCCATCTACACTAGTCCCACCCGCCCACACCGACCAACATGCCTCATCTACACTAGTCCCACCTGCCCACACCGCCCAACATGCCCAATCTACACTAGTCCCACCCGCCCACACCGACCAACATGCCCCATCTACACTAGTCCCACCTGCCCACACCGACCAACATGTCCCATCTACACTAGTCCCACCTGCCCACACCGACCAACATGCCCTATCTACACTAGTCCCACCTGCCCACACCGGCCAACATGCCCCATCTACACTAGTCCCACCCGCCCACACCGTCCAACAAGCCCCATCTACACTAGTCCCACCTGCCCACACCGACCAACATGCCCCATCTACACTAGTCCCACCTGCCCACACCGGCCAACATGCCCCATCTACACTAGCCCCACCTGCCCACACCGTCCAACAAGCCCCATCTACACTAGTCCCACCTGCCCACACCGTCCAACAAGCCCCATCTACACTAGTCCCACCTGCCCACACCGACCAACATGTCCCATCTACACTAGTCCCACCTGCCCACACCGGCCAACATGCCCCATCTACACTAGTCCCACCCGTCCACACCGGCCAACATGCCCCATCTACACTAGTCCCACCCGCCCACACCGACCAACATGCCTCATCTACACTAGTCCCACCTGCCCACACCGCCCAACATGCCCAATCTACACTAGTCCCACCCGCCCACACCGACCAACATGCCCCATCTACACTAGTCCCACCTGCCCACACCGACCAACATGTCCCATCTACACTAGTCCCACCGGCCCACACCGACCAACATGTCCCATCTACACTAGTCGCACCTGCCCACACCGACCAACATGCCCCATCTACACTAGTCCCACCTGCCCGCACCGACCAACATGCCCCATCTACACTAGTCCCACCCGTCCACACCGGCCAACATGCCCCATCTACACTAGTCCCATCTGCCCACACCAACCAACATGCCCCATCTACACTAGTCCCACCCGCCCACATCGACCAACATGCCCCATCTACACTAGTCCCACCCGTCCACACCGGCCAACATGCCCCATCTACACTAGTCCCATCTGCCCACACCAACCAACATGCCCCATCTACAATAGTCCCACCTGCCCACACGGACCAACATGCCCCATCTACACTAGTCCCACCTGCCCACATTTGGCCCATACACCTCCCAACCTGTCCTATCCTTGTACCTGCCTAAACGTTTCCTATACATGTGCATGTGTTTTAAATGCTATTGTACCTGCTTGCTAGATTCATAGAGACATGCGGGTCAGGCAGCATCTCAGGAGAGAAGGAATGGGTGACGTTTCAGGTCGAGACCCTTCTTCAGACTGATGTCAGGGGGGGCGGGACAAAGGAAGGATATAGGTGGAGACAGGAAGATAGAGGGAGATCTGGGAAGGAGGAGGGGAAGAGAGGGACAGAGGAACTATCTAAAGTTGGAGATGTCGATGTCGATGTTCATAGCACTGGGCTGCAAATATGAGGTGCTGTTCCTCCAATTTCCGGTGGGCCTCACTATGGCACTGGAGGAGGCCCATGACAGAAAGGTCAGACTGGGAACGGGAGGGGGGGTTGAAGTGCTCAGCCACCGGGAGATCAGTTTGGTTAACGCGGACCGAGCGCAGGTGTTGAGCGAAGCGATCGCCGAGCCTGCGCTTGGTTTCGCCGTTGACATCTGGAGCAGCGGATGCAATAGATGAGGTTGGAGGAGGTGCAGGTGGAACCTCTGTCTCACCTGGAAAGACTGTTTGGGTCCTTGGATGGAGTCGAGGGGGGAGGTAAAGGGACAGGTGTTTCATCTCGTGCGGTTGCAGGGGAAAGTGCCCGGGGATGGGGTGGTTTGGGTGGGAAGGGACGAGTGGACCAGGGAGTTACGGAGGGAACGGTCTCTGCGGAACGCAGATCATGATCGCCATGAATGGCGGAGCTGGCTCGAAGGGCCGAATGGCCTCCTCCAGCACCTATTTTCTATGTTTCTATGGGCTAGGGTTCACCATGGGCACGATGGGCCGAAGGGCCTGATTGCACGATCCAACAACCATATCGGGTTCCCCCATGATTATAGATTGCTGTGTGCTTGGTTAGTTTGAGGTTGATTTTCCTCTTCGAAATTTCGGGATCTTTTGTGCAAAGTTGGTCTCTTGTTCCATCGGCTGAATAACCTGCTTGAAGCCAGTTTCTCTTGCATTCACGGGTGGTTAAGTTTCATTGTTTCCACTAGTGGGAGAGTCCGGGTCCAGAGGGCACGGCCTCAGAATTAAAGGACGCACCTTTTCAAATGGAGATGTGTA